>NC_082649.1:83240171-83540171 GCF_028023285.1 Balaenoptera ricei
CTACATTTTCAGAGTCGATGTTAAATTAGACAGTAAAACACACGGAGGCGTTTGAAACCAACATTGAAAGCTTTTCATCATAAGTGATTGTTCCACTATAGTTTACAAGGTAGTGCCGTTAGTGGTGGAAAAGATCTCGTGTCACAGAGAACAGGAAGAAAGGGCGAGGGGATCAACGGAAGCAGCGTCAAGGTGGGTCAAGTGGATTACAGCTGGTTGCTGAAATTATGCACCTACTGTCTACACCAGGAGTCAGCAATGGATTCTATAATGGGCCAGATTTTAAATATTTTAGGCTCTGTGGGTCATTTGGCCTCTGTCATGACAACTCAACCCTGAAGGTGGGGTGTACAAGTAGCCGCAGACAATATGTGAGCCGAGTGTGGCTATACTCCAATAAAGCTTTCTTTACCAAAGCAAGCTGTGAGCCAGATCTGGCCCCTGATCTACACCATAGAGCAACCAGTTTGGGTTTCTGGGAGGCAGGGACCCAGATTCTAATTCTAGCTCTGATGCAGCTTTCCAACTGTGTGCAAATCACTCTTTTTGAATCTGGTTTAACCACCTGCAAAATGGGGCTAAACACCTCTCTGCAGCAGAGAGAACCCTCCCATGCTCCCTCCAAGGCCCAGGTCAGACATCACGAATCGCCATCCTTCCCAATGATGCCTTTCCTACCCCTTCAGGAAGTGAAACGGAACCTAAGTTTACATCATTCTTATGCTCCTCAGAAGATGATCCAGGTTCCTGACCGGGGCCAGTGGAGGCAGGCTGGCAAACAGGGTGATCTTACAGAGAACAGACATTCACACTGTGCATCCTCACTCTTTTTAGTTCTTCCAACGAGACAGAAAGAAACACGCTGAAGCTGGCCAACACACCAGTCCTAATATCTAAGCAGGCGTGCCCTCAGCTCTCCCAGACAAGTAGGGTGACTCACAGCAGTACACGTGGTCAACTCCTGCAGTGTTGACTCTTACTAGATACAGCAAGTTTTCCATCATGTTACCTCAACATCAAACTTTTAATAATCAGCAAAACTCAAATTACAGCTCTTGCCTCATCTGAACCTCTGGCTAAGAAAGAGTTTCACACAATCTAGCCCAGAAATGGGGGTAAAAATGTAATACACCTGCCACCATTCCCGTCCCTCCCCACCCCCCCATTCCCCACAGTGACCCTGGCAGACGTGGTTAATCAAACTCCATACCCTGCAGCCTCTGGGCACCCAGAGCACTTTGCACCTGGCCCATCACTGTGCTGCCCTGGAATTCTTCCTACGTCTCTGCACCACCGCACCTAACCCCACTGCCCCACACAGCAGGTGCTCCAAGGTCTCATCCAAATGATCAGGATGAAGGTGTGTACACGGTATTAATGATTTAATAATCCGAGTAGCCCTGACATTTACCTAAGGGGGTTCAACTGTATTATTGCAAGCGCTAAAAAACATTAATCATTTCAAGGACACACAAGAAGACGATTTCTCTTTTGTTGCAAAACAGCACTATCCAACAGACCATGTGGTCGGGGCAGGGGGACAGTTGTTCTGTTTGTTCGCAAATGTTTTTACTGAAATATCACAGGTATACTGAGAAGGGCACAAATGATAAATGTAGAGCTCAATGCATTTTTACAAAATGTCTGCACCCGTGTAACCACATGACAGATACAGAACATTTTCAACATCCCAGCAGGCTCCCTCCTGCCACTTTCCTTGTCATTTATTCTTCCCCAAGGGAACCTTTATTTCTACCACCTATGATTAATTTTGCCTGTTGCTGTGCTTTATCTACCTGGAATCGTTCCATACAGACTCTTCTGTATCTGGCTACTTTCACTCCACATATGAGACTCTTCCATGTTGTTGCATTAGCAGGACGTAAGTCTTTTTCATTACTGTGTAGTATTTCTCTTGAGGGAACATAGGGCAATTTATTTTTCATTCTACTGCTGATGGACACTGAGTTATTTCCAGTTTGGGTTATTGCAAAAACCACAGCCACGCACAGGGACATGGCCTTTTGCACGTATCTTTTGGTGCATATTTGCCTGCATTTCGGGCAGGCATCGATGTCTAGGGTGGCGCTGGTACACAGTCACGGAGCCCACATATGGGCAGCCTCGGCAGACACCGGTACATTCCTTTTAACCAAATCCTTCAGGGTTGAAATGCATCTGAAAAGTCATCTGATCCAAATGCCATATTTCATGCTGCCTCATTCAACCACATTCTCTGATGCCACCGCCCCCGTGCGTCCCTCCTTCCTGTACCATTCCCCCACAAACAGCATTAGGAATACAGCCTGGAACCACAGAGCATGAAAAAGCTCAATCTAATCTTGTCCAGGTGTCAAACAGAGTAATTGTATTATCAGTGGGGGGCCTGAGAAGCACCAAACAAGGGAAAAAAGAGAATTAATAATTCTAAGTCCCAAATTGGCAAGAAAACTGTGAATGTGCCCGTTACTGGGACCAATGCCCATAAGCATCTTGAAAATAAAGATAAGGCGATTTTAAAAACAACACATGAATCCAGAAGAGCTTTCCTAGGCCAACTTGAAGAAAAGGTTCTCTTCTCAGAATGACACTTGAAAGCATCACCCTCTCACTAGGGCTGCTTTGCATTCATCTTCTTAAAAATGAAAACCAAAACCATCTGTTCTATTGCATAAATCGATAATTTGCCCTAAGAAACCAGTGCCTCGTAAGGACGGCCCAGCCTGGGTTATTTGCTGGACAGGAAATGAGACTCCGAATAAGCAGGTCTCCTTCTGTCTCTTGCTCACTCCCTCTCCCCACACCCGCTGCTGGTGAATCACCAGTTCCCTGGGGAATTTTGGCCCGATTCTCAGCCTGGCTGCAGATGACGTTCCGGATCTGTTTATTCAGGTGGAGATCGGACAAAAAACAAGAGTGGCCCAGTGGCGGGATAAACAGCCTCCGCCAGGCGGGGTCAGACCCTCCAAAAGCAGGACTGGGCTGTGTCAACCGACCTCCCGACCCGTTCACTTCCTTTGGGGTCACTTTCCCCTTGGGGTCTTCAACGGACCGTTTCAATGAACTCCATATGATGAGGACCCGAGGTCCCCAAGGCGCCTTGATGCACCACATCCCGTTTGGTTCTCCCACCCACTGGCTTATACACATCGAGCTGGAAGCCCGAGATCTGGAATGAAGAAACTTAGGCACAGTCAAGAGTCAGCCACTATGGTTCTGTGAAGTCGAGAGCGACCCGAGCCATGAAGGACTGCAGATCATCAGGATCCAATCCAAACTACAAGCACAAGACAAAAACGAGACCTCCTGAGGAAATGCACGTTGCTGAACAAAAGAAGCTCATCAGAAAAGGCAACCTACTGTATGATTCCAAATACGTGACCTTCTGGAAAAGGGCAAAACTGTGGGGACAGCAGGAAAATCAGTGGTTAGCAGGGGTCTGGGAGGAGAAAGGAATGAATAGGTGATGCACACGGGATTTTTTTTAGGGCAATGAAACTATTCAGTGTGATACTGTAATGGTGAATAAGCAACACTAAACATTTGCAGAAGCTCAAAGAATGTACAACACAGTGAACCCTGGAAAACTATAGGTTTGGTTAATAATAATGTCTCAATACTGACCTATCAATTGTAACAAAGCACCAGACTAATGCAAGATGTTAACAGTAGTGGAAACCAGAGGGGCATGTTGCAGGGTATAAGGGAAGTCTCTGTACTTTCCGCTCCATTTTCTTGTAAATCTAAAACTGCTCGAAAAGTCTATTCATTGTAAACAGTACACAACAAAACCTCCTAAGGTATTAAGTAGTCCCAAGATCATTACATCATTAGAATGTAAGTTTAGTTGGTCTTCTTTACTGCTATATCCTTAGCACCATGAGTATAGAACCATGAGTAAAACATAAAAGACATTCAATAAGTATCTGTTGAAGACTCACAGATTTAGAGAAGGAACTTAAGGTTTCCGGGGGAAGGGACAGATCGGCAGTCTGGGATTGACATGTACACACCACTATATTTAAAATAGATAACCAACAAGGACCTACTGTATAGCACAAGGAACTCTGCTCAATATTATGTAATAACTTAAATGGGAAAAGAATTTGAAAAAGAATAGATACACGTGTATGCATAACTGAATCACTTTGCTGTGACCTGAAACTAACACAACATTGTGAATCAACTATGCTCCAATATAAAGTCAAAATTTAAAAAAAATCTGTTGAATAAACAAATGAATTACAAGTTCAGTTCAGTCTCCTGTATTTGCCACCACATTCCTCAACAAAGGAATGTTATTCAGAAAAAAAAAAAGGCAAAAATCAACCATTCAATTAAAAAAAGTTTTTAAAGAGAAAAATGAGAGGTGTAATGTAGAATTAACTTTTTTAGGCAGGGAAGCTGACAGATATCCTTAGAAGAAAATGTCAAATACAATGGACTTTCAGGCTGATCGTGCATCTCCCAAGTTCAATCTGACCCCGAACACGGACATTCGTAGATCAGCCGGGGTTGGCGGAGGCGGTGGCCCTACTCGCCACGCAATGGCCACCAGTGCCCCCCGTCACCACACCCCCGGCAGCAGTGAGGGCAGATCGGCCCTAACCCAGGTCTCCACAGCCACACACATGCTTCCCCACTCCTGCCTCAGCCACAGTGGAAAAGGAGGAGGAGAAATTCAACCAGGGGAGTTCCAACCCGACACGCTGACCCGAGGAAGCCCTTTTGAGCCACGTCTGGACTGCGCTCCCCAGGGAGAAGGGCTGTGCCATTTCACACTGGCAGGGACTTCTAAGGGCTGGCTGGGCACTCAGGTCCGTGACCATGGGGAGGTAACCTGCCCTGCATGTGGGCAGGGCACAGCGGCACCAAGCTGGGCCAGGAGATGTTAAGTCAGGAACAGCGAGCCACTCCATCTGCACTCCTGTCCACAGAGAGACATCCCGGGCCAGAAAAGCCCGGAGAGTTTCTCTCTCCCGGTCAAAGCTGACATGGCCACTCTCGGCTTTATCTTCCCTTAAATGAGCCAATCCAGCCCTTTTTTTCTTCTTTTCTCCCCTCGCCCTGGCAACCTGCTCCCTGAACACCCTACCACGTAGGTGTGATCCTCTGCACCTCGGGGGGATGGGGGGGGGGAGCCCAGTTGTCAGGCCGCGTCACGTGGAACCACACACCCTGGTACCAGTAGGGAGCCCATGGCTGAACTTGACTTGCCCGCTTCTCATTACAGTTTTCAGGGCGGCTCTGCAGGGAAGGCCAGCAGCAAGCCTACCCAAGAGCTAGAGGCACAGACTCTCCCAGATTCGAGGGGATGAGCCACCGTTCCCGGCACAGAAAGGTGGGAAAGATGGAGAGACGGCAGCGATCAGGAACCAGGTGGTCAGAGCACCTGTTAAGGCCAGGCTCAGCCAAGGGGTGTTCACACAGCCCCTCCTGGAGGACGTGAAGAAGTTACGATGGGTACTTCTCCTCTAACTGATGGCTCTCCACCAACGAGGCTTAGGTGGGCAAGCCCCCGGCCGGGTGACGTGATGGAGCTGCTGGGCTGTACAGAGCAAACACCCCTCCCCAGGGTCCATAAATGCTGGTTGGCAGCTGGCGGGTTGTGGGGAGCAAGGGGGTCACCCAGGGATCTAAGACTGACAAGGCTGTGTCATTAGCTCCTCATAGACCTGGCGGTTTTGCTTCTCCCGGACCTCACCACCCAGGGCTTGAAAAAATGTAACCACCACACAGAAACAACATGGAGGCCCCACTCAACATTTCCAAAGGAAACCTAACCTCATCCCTCTCAGGGCCGGGCTCGCATTGCAGCCTCGGCCACCAAGCTGCCCAAAGGACTCAGGCGCTCAGGAGACCGTCCACACCACCTGCCAAAGCAGAAGGTGGGACGCGGAGCCGATGTGCACTCTCTAAACCACACAGGCAGGAAAGGTAGGGAGAACTTAACTCCTATAACTCGTAGCTCTGGGACAGAACAGGAGGATGCCGGAATTTCCTCCCTCTCTTTTGCCTATTCTTTTAATGTGCTTATCAATTACGTAAATAAATTAAATAGATACTTTACAAAGCTGTTAATTCGATCTTAGACACCGACCTTTGGGACCTGGTCCTTAAGTGTACAAACACCTGGCCTGCCTGACAGCCCCGAGGCGGAGGGCCCTGGGGTGGGGCACAGCTGAGAGGCCCACCTAAGGAGCAGCGAGCAGCCTTTCTTCAAAGGGTGCCAGCAGGGAGGAGCCCCAGGGCCACCACTCAGAGTTCCTCCCCTCGTTCATCAGGCACCCTTCATCTAGCTAGGGATGACGCCAGTTCCAGAGTCTCCTCTGGAGCCCCCGGAACCCCAGCATGCTCGAGCACACAGCCTGCTCCAGGCCTGCTATGAGTCCTGGGGGCCTCTGCAGCCTCCAGGGAACAGGTCCAATGCTAGAGTCGGCTGCACAGGGCAGCGGACCCTCGCAGGAAGCTGGCCCTTGCTGCTTAGCCACTGAGGGGGCGCACACTTCTCGGGACATACAAGAGCCAGACTAGGACCAACAAATCGCGCGTTTCATAGCTCGTGCTTACTAGGTACCAGGCTCTGGTTCAGCTCGTTTAAGCCCCATGACGACCCGAGGGGCGGATACTGTTACCATCCCCATCTTACAGGCGGGGCTGGTGAGCTGTAGAAAGGTTGACCAGCAGGAAGCAGCGCAGCTGGGTCTGCAGCCCAGGCACGAATGCTCATCGCACACTCCTGCGCGGAACAGAAGCGGGCAGAACCACCCCTGGGGCAGAGGGCTTCTCCGGACAGTACCCTGTGTCTCCCACCTCTTCTCAGCACCCACCAGGGCCGCCCCCCGATCCTGTGACCCGAAGGGAGGCAGGACCCGCCTGCAGATGCAGGAAGGGCACATCCTGCCCACCCCCCGCCCCTTCCACACGCACACGTGGGCCTCCCGGACCCTCGGCCCACAGCGCGTCAGTGCACAGTTGCTGCAGGGCCCGGCCAGACCTCTCGCTATTTATATTTAAGATGACGGGCGCGGGCCCTAAATAGCAGCGTCAGAGTGGCTCTTCTATCCTCAGGCAGTAAGTATGACAAGATTGAACTGGGCACTTTTCAGGGAGCAGAAAAAACTTGCTCACCCTCTGCTCCACACCACGCCACAGAGGCACCGCTCAGCCAGATTCAGAGAGGGTAAGACGCTGCTCTGGGGTCACCCAGCTAAACAGCATGCAAGCCCAGGTGTCCTCTGGCTCCCGGCTGCGCTCCTCTCTGGAGACGGCCTGTGGCTACGAGGACAGAGACGGGACTGGGGGTGCTGGGGCGCTCCCGAAACTGCCCCCCCCCCCCGCCAGCCACTGCCAGCATGTTCCCCGGCTCGCCTGCCAGCTTCCCGGCAGCTCTGGAGCTCCAGCGTGGAGGAAGCTGTTTCAGCACTTGGCTGCAGCCTCCAAGTCAAGATCCTCCCCGCCTCTGGGGAGTGATACCACTGACATGCCTTTAAAATAAAACCAGGCCTGCTTCCTGCCCCATCTGGAAGACTTCTGATCTCCCGATCACAGGATTCAGGGTATCTCTTATCACGCAATTTCCCAAGCCTTCAGCATACGACCTGACTGCACTCTGGGAGGGTTAAGGATATGCATGGGCGGGATTAAGGAGTCGGCCCTCTAATGCAGCCCTTCTTATCCACCCTGAGATGATAAGACCCGCTGCAACATCAAAGCGGCACCGACTCCAGCACCGCTCTTCTCCACCCCGGAACCACGCCATCCTCTTGTCTTGCCTGTTCTGCGTTCCTACAGGAGCCAACTCTTGCTCTGCTCCTTTCATGAAACAACAAGCTTCGATTTTCACCTCTGTTTCAGGTTTGAAAATACGTATCGGCTGTCACGGCCACCGCCTGGAGCTGCCGGGACCCTCCACCGTGCTGCCCGACCCAGCTTGCCACGCCATGCCGTCGGAGAAAACCTTCAAACGGCGCAGAACCTTTGTCATTTTGCAGGGCTTCCCTAGTGGTGCAGTGGTTGAGAATCCGCCTGCCAATGCAGGGGACACGGGTTCGAGCCCTGGTCCGGGAATATCCCACATGCTGCGGAGCGATTAAGCCCGTGCGCCACAACTACTGAGCCTGCGCTCCGGAGCCTATGAGCCACAACTACTGAACCCGCGTGCCACAACTACTGAAGCCCACACGCCTAGAGCCCGTGCTCCGCAACAAGAGAAGCCCCCACTTGCCGCAACTAGAGAAAGACCGCGCGCAGCAAAGAAGACCCAACGCAGCCAAATAAATCAATAAATAAAAATAATTAAAATACGTATCATCATGAACCTAAATGTCAAACATAAACTAATGACTTTTAGAAAAAAAACATATGAGAAATCTATGTTTCCGGCCAGATAGATCTGACCCTACGGGCACAATCCATAAATGGAAAAATTAACACATTGGACTTGCACCAAAATTAAAAACATTTGCTCCGGGAAAGATCCTATTAAGATGAAAAGGCAAACTACAGACTGGGAGAAAATATTTTCAGACCACATATCCAACAAAGAACTAGTATCTAGAATATATAAAGAACACTCAAAACTCAACGGCAAAAACATCCCAAACAATCCAGTTAGAAAATGGGCACAGGACATGAACAGATATTATTCCAAAAAGAATTACAGATGGCCAATAAGCACATGAAATGATGTTCAACATCATTAGCCATTAGGGAAGTGCAAATTAAAACCACCAAGAAATATCAATACACACCTACCGAATGGCTAAAATAAAAAATACTGACAACACCAAATGCTGGCCATGACGCGGAGAACCAGACCGCTCGTGCATTGCTGGCAGGCGTGTAAGACAGTACAAGCACTCTGGAAAACTACGGCACTTTCTTAAAAAATCTGAACATACAACTACCATACAATGCAGCAGTTACCCCCTAGGGCATTTCTCCCAGAGAAACGAAAATTTATGTTCACACAAAAATGCTCACAGCAGTTTTATTCATATGAGCCCAAATCTGCAAACACCCCAGATGTCCCTCAAGAGGGGCATGGTTTAACAAAGTGTGGTCTCTTCATACCATGGACACTACTCAGCAGTAAAAAGGAATGAACTATTGATACACACAACAACCTAGATGCACCTCCAAGGAATTATACTGAATGAAAAAAAGCCAGTCTGCAAAGGTGAGATGCTGTATGAAGCCACTTATATGACACTCCTTAAATGAAAAATTATACATATGGAGAACATACTGGAGATTGCCAAGGGCGTGAGGGAAGGAAGTAAAAGGGTGTGGGTGTAAGAAGGGAACACAAGGGATCCTTGTGGGGATGGAAATATTCTTTACCTTGACTGTACTGATGTGAATATCCTGGTTGTATGAAATTTTGCAAGAGGTTGTCATCGGGGGAAACTGGGTTAAGGGTATACGAGGATCTTTCTACGTTATTTTTTTACAACAGCACGAGAATCCACCATGAGCTCAAAATAAAAAGATTAATTAAAACGACAAAAAACAAAGCAAGACATTCACAGTGGAATCAGAAGTGCTGGTGGAATGCATGGTGCAATCAGCCAGCCAACCTGCTACCTCACTGGGTCTCCAGCAGAAATCTAACCAGTACGACTCAGTTCCAAGGGCCAAGCACCAAATACTACTGTGCTTTGTGAAAGTTCTGAAATGTAGGGATAGGCATGAACCGTTTAATTACTTTCTACTGATGAGGAAGGAATTGGGGGGGGGGGCGGTGGTTGGACTCGGTGAGAAAGGTGTAGCTGATAAAGCTGATTGGAAGACCAGTGGCCACCAGTGGTGATGTATCAGGAGTTACTGCTGGGTTCTGTGTCCTGTAACTCAGCTGAACCCCAGCACCGTGTGGCCAAGCAGGAGGGCCTCCTGGGCATCTAGACTTAGATGGTGGTGGACAAAGGTCAGGCCTGCACTGCCAGACATGGGGTTCTCAAAACACCATCCCTGGAACACCAGCCTTGGGAGGAGTTCCACGAAAAGGCTCTGGAACAGCCACTTATATTTCTCCCTTGTCAGCCCTGGCAGACTCCCAAAGCAGGTCCAAGAAAAGTACCTTTTCATTCTGCTCGATTCTGCATTTGCTAAACTTACATGACCACAAGACCCCCTTCTTCATGAAGCAATTGTTAGGGTCGCATAAAAGAGGGGTCCAGGTAGGCTCATTTTATGTGGGAGACACCACACTGCACCCCCCTCATTACTAACGGCGCTACATATCCTGTGGCAAAGAAGGCTGCTTACCTTTAGCTCTGGGTTTTCTGAACTTCCTGACTACACAGAAGTAGTCAGGATGGGCTGGACGCATAGAGGGATCCGCAGTGATTCTCCACCTTCACTTTGGAAAAAGCCTGTTCCCCAATCTACCTGTTGGCCTCTCACAGGTGAGCAGAGACCAGGAGAGCCCTTCTCCTGACACACCCACGCCAGTTTAAGGACAGTTTCACATCTAAGCAAACCGAGGCTTGCAAAGCTGCTACTAGAAAGCAACAGGATAAGGATTCGAACCTGGACAATGGGACCCCGGGGCCCGCACACCTCCCCTAAGCCACGCTGCCTTCCACGGGATAGTTTCTACAACTACTTTCCCTCCTATAACATCTGCCCAGATTTTCAATAAATCAAGGAAAGCGAGTCCTCTCTCTTGGCTGAAAAGAACCAGGCCCTCTAGGAAGCCACAACAGACCATTTCTGTTATTACTTGTCCCAAATGAGTCCCTTCACCTTGACGATAAATGTCTAAAACTATCCAGTATCTGCCCTATGCTTCACAGTGCCTCATTCTTCGACTAACCCATTCATTTAGTCCTTCGTTTATTTATTCAGCCAAGCGTGTATGGGGTGCCTGTTAGGTGCAGCTGCTGTAAGAAAAAGGTAAACTTGACTGTAGTATGGTCGACCCCCCTTCCCCATCCCCCAATTCCCAAAAAACACACCCTGGAGACACAGAAAGACACAGATGTGACGAGCGCACTAACAGATGGGGCCACAGTGTTGTGGAGGAGGAGGCTGGCGGAGGGACAGCCATTCCAGACAGAGGTGACAACATGAACAAGGCCTGGAATCAGAGCCCCGGTTTGTGTGGGCTCCCATCACGAGCAGCTTGATGTAAAGCTCGAGGCAGGAAGTGGGGAGATGCCGGGAAGAAAGGGAACCAGGGGCCAACTCTGAAAGAGCCCAAGACTTTATTCCTTAGGTGACACGGAAGCCACAGGGCTCCTTCCTTCATTTCTTCACCAAATACTGACTGCGGGGCCACCACAAGGCAGGCACCCCACTGGGTGGTAGGTGTGGAGTGGCAGGCGACGAGGGTAGAGGTCTACGGGGGGTTACATGGGAGGGAGGACGGAGAGGAAGAGAAGGACCAAGCCTGCACGCTGCTGGAGCCAAGGCCACGAGGACCCCTTCAGAAACAAGGTGTGGGTCTCAGGTTTGGCAGTGGCCAGGACGAGCTAGGATGCTAATTAAGCAGCTTCTCAACACGGGTGCTCAGTGGGCCCACTAGACAGGACTCACAAGCATCTGAGCCTCTACCAGGAACCCATGAGAGACGTTCTCAACTAGAGATGGACGTTTGTTCCAGAGAACACACTGCCCAGGCGCCGCCCCAGGCCTGCAGGAGAGGAAGTAGCCGTGTGTATCCTTGACCCTGGTTAAGTGTGGCTGATATGGGACCAGGACCTTTCCTTACCGCTGAGGCAACAGAAACCCAAAGTGGAGAGGTGACTCGTGAAAGACCCTGTAGGGGTATGTCTGGCAGAGGCAGGGCTAGAAGCTGAGGGGTAGGCCAAGTTCACGGGAGGGATGGTTCCTCCCCATTCCTCGGGCACCAGCACCCACTTCGCTGAGAATGGCTTGCATTCTGAGTTCAAGAGGTAGGAAGCACCTTGTTGGGTGATGTCCTGACAAGAGAATGGTGTAGGGGGGTTTTCCTGCCAGCACAGAAGTCACCCTAACACCCCGTGTCCAGCTGGAGGTGAACAGAGACTGGACCAATATTCTCTGCTCAAATGCCCATAAAGGAGCAGCTGTATGAGAAGCAGGCAGGGTCCTCACCAATGTGCTTTCTCTTCCCCAAGGTGATCCATGGGACCACCCAGGCAGGGACAAGATGAACCTTGGCCTCAAGGTCTGATGGTACCCACAATACACAGCAGCACTTTGCTTTCTTTTTTATTTTATTTTATTCATTTATTTTTGGCTGTGTTGGGTCTTCGTTGCTGCACACAGGCTTTCTCTAGTTGCGGCGAGTGGGGGCTACTCTTCGTTGCGGTGCACGGGCTTCTCATTGCGGTGGCTTCTCTTGTTGCGGAGCACGGGCTCTAGGTGCACGGACTTCAGTAGTTGCGGCTCGCGGGCTCTAGAGCGCAGGCTCAGTAGTTGTGGTGCACGGGCTTAGTTGCTCCGTGGCATGTGGGATCTTCCTGGACCAGGGCTCGAACCCGTGTCCCCTACGTTGGCAGGCTGATTCTTAACCACTGTGCCACAAGGGAAGCCCAGCACTTTGCTTTCTGAATCCCTCTCCCTGGACAATTTACTGAGCCTCCCAGGAGCTACAACTGTTTTTCAGGGAACGGGGGAAAGTGAAGACAGGCGTGAGAACCACAGGCGTGTGGCTATTTGGAACCACATAATTGCTGGAGCATCCCCAAATCACGGCTCTTGTTAACACACACTAGAGAACGAGGGAGGCAGGCAGGGGCCGGCCTGGCCTATAAGGAGCCTCGGGTGGTGAAAGGGTTTATCACTGCTGTCGGCAAGGCCAGGAGGAGAGGGGGCCCCTGGAATGGCCAGTCCTCACACGGATTCCCAAAATCAAACAACAATTACGAGGCAGAAAAACTTCACTCTGCGTGCTGATAAACACTGTTTTTCCACATACAAAAAAGAATCACACTTGATTTGGAGAAAACGTCACATTCCCAAAAAGTCCAAGGGAATTTTTCCCCTTATTTCCAAAATTCTAGTTACTCTTTGTGACTTGTCGAAGGGGCCTTGTCAAAGGAGCCAATTCCAAAACAACCCTCACAAAATACCAACAGATAATTATCCAAACTGAATGTCAGCACTAGAATTTTGCTGTATTACAACACAGCTTTTGGGTGGGATTAGAGGGAAAGCTTCACTTTCTATAGCTTATATTTACGTATTCTTTTTGTTTTCAAGAAGAGCAAAGCCTTCCTTTCGGAATTATAAAGAAAAAGGTTTTTAAAGAGTCTGATGTAAGTTTTGCCTACTGTTTTACTATAAAGAGGGTTTTCTTCCCCCACCATCATAATGCTTCTTCTCTGATTTACAGGCAGAATGCAAGTGAGAGATGGGTGGTCTGCCTTTCAGGGGAAGAAGATACCGCAGTTTAGGCGGCAAATCCACAATCAAGTTCTGTGATCACCAAATGAGGTGGTCATGCCTCACCAGGCCAAACACGCTGCCCCACACACGACAAAGCCAAAAGCATCTCTTAGTCATTTTGAATGGCTAACTTCGCAGTATCTTCCCATTAAATGAGTGGTAAAGGAGGTAACTAAAACCTTTCATAGGGACCCCCCCCCCGAGAATCATAAGCGCCAAATTAAAGGTCAGCCTTAGTATTTATTTTTCCTCTACTTGAAGAGAAAAAGAAAGAAAGAAAAAAGAAGGTGTGAAAGTCAAGAAGGCAGGGGAGCCTGAGTATTTTAACTGACAGGTATCAGAGGAAAGGAGAGAAGGGGACAAAACCTTTCACTTGCAAGTGCCCAGCTGTGGCTCATTAAAATTTTTGCCTGCATGTTGAAAGGAACTGGTGAGCTTAAAAAAAAAACAAAAAAACAAAAAACACCAATGTCCCTCCTGCAACAGCCCCCCAGCCCCAAGGTTTTCCTTTAACCCGCCTTGGGATGCGGCCTGGGCTTCCAGGTTTGTTCAAGTTCCCCAGGTCCTTCTACTGTGCAGCCAAGGATGGGAGCCACTGCTAAGATATTTGCAGAGTGCTTTGCTGCTTGCTGCACCTATCCCAGGTAGAGGAATGGGCGATGAGAAAAGAGGAGGGAAATCAACTCTCCTGGTGCACGCAACAGTTCCCATAGCGGGAATTAACACACGAGAAAGCTAAGCTAAATCACACACACACACACACACACACACATACACACACACAAGGATGGAGAGTATCTGTCTATCACAAGAGAGCGAGCCACACCACAACAGGTATCTGCAAGCAGAGTCCATTTTCAGGAGACGTGAAGAGCCTCTACCCCCGCCTCCGACACCAGGCCTCCCGGTTCAGTGTGGAGAATACCCACCAACGCCCCTTGGAACACCGCAGCCAAAAGCAGGGCCAGCTCCATCCACGCTCAGAAAGCCTTTGATGGGTCAGGGATAAAACAGTGTCTCCAACCTGGTGCGCTTTCAGTAGACACCAGACCCTGTACTGAGACACGCAGTATTTAGTGGATCCTCACAGCCGACACCATCGCACGAGTGGAGCCAACTGAGGCCCAAGAGAACCAGCACAGGCGATGGAGGCAGGACTCACATCCAGATGCAGCGGATCCAGGGCCTTCTCTTAACCACTGTGCAGAACTGCCCCCTCTCTACAAGGCCCTTATGATGTCGGACACACTGTAAGGTGAAGACATCCACTGGCACCTGCCTTCTCCCTATATTACTTGGGGAAGGAGCCCCGGTCTTTACAGACTGATTCACAGCAGCCCGCCTCTCCTAGCCCTCCCCACTGATGAAGAGCTTCTCTGCCCCCAAAGACCCTGCAGCCATACAGCTGAGCAGAGACAAGCAGTCCCCCGAGAGGACACCCCGGGAGTGCCACCTGGCTGCATCCCACAGCCCTGCCATCCTTGGCAGCACACATTTCCCTCTCCTGGTTGAAGGGGTTGGGAAGAAAGAACTACAAATTGGCACCTTTATTTCAGCCGTTTGGGTTTGAAAGGCGTCCAGGAAGTGAGGAAACTGCAGAGGAATTCGCCTCGAAGTGATGTGTTGGAGGGCAGAGGGCCACTGTCTGAAGAGCTGCTGGCACAACTGAACAGGCCTGGGCGCTGCAGAGACCTGACAGCAAGGCGAGTCTTCCTCTCTGCACCCTTACAAGACGGGCGACCAGAACCAGTCAGAATAGCCCACCTGGGGGTGTGTTTGGGGGGTGAGGGGAGGGTCAGGCTAATCTTCAGGGCAGGAGGACTTCCCGTCACTCTGCATCAGTTAATGAAAATCATACTGAGGGCTGCCCAACGTTCTGAGGCAGGCACACGACTTGAAGAGACGCCCATGCGTGGGGCGCAGCCTCTCATCCACACCAGAGCCTACTGGCCGCAGTCCTGAGGCGCACCCCTCTTAACACAATTTGATATGTCAGCATGTGAAATGACAAGACCCTCCCAGGCCCCCAGACCACACATTTCCCTGTGTACAGTGAGCACACAAACCCCAGAGGTGCAGAGAAATGAGACCAAGACTCACCTCTACCACTTCCTGTGTGACCTCAGAGAAGTGTCTTGCCCTCTCTGTGCCTCAGGCACGTCATCAGTAAAAAGTACGTAACAACAGACCCTGTGCCTCCTAGGGCTGCAGAGGCAATATAATGAGGTGAGGCCTGGGGAGGCACACAGAGCAATGCCTGACAACGACTGTGTACCACATACAGTGACCGTTGCAATTTTCCATCTCAAGAGGCTGAACCATGAAGAGACTGCTGATGTTTTGACCATGTCTGAACTAGAAAATCTGGCCACTTCGCACGACTCGACTTACTTCACTGGGTAAACTAACCTGTCTCTAAAAACCTTTGCCTTTGAACAGGCAGGGGGAATCTAATATTCCCTCCCTATTTCCCAACAACGACAGGCCTTATGAAAGGAAGGGCTGGCATAAATACAAACACATTTCTTCCACTTGGGCTGTAAAAGCTGCAAATGGCTCCCAGGTGTGAGCAGACACAATTGGCCTGGCCTTCTCTGCAAGGTCACCACGGGGGTCAAAGTCGAGCTGGCCATTTTCGGATTAGGTGCACACGCTGGCGAAGCTTCCCCCGGGGTAAGTGGATTACAGAAGCCACCTGCAGGAAGTGGGAGTGCAGGAGGAGGGGGAGGAAACGGCCTGGCTGGAAGGAGGCTGTGGATGTGGGCGGGGGCCAGCTCCTTTCACACGGGAGATTGTGCAACGGACAAAGCAGCTCCGCTTCCCTTCCCCGCGCTGCCGGGTCACACGGCCCTGCCGTGCTTTCAGCACCCACTGCTGGAAGGAGGTACTTCCCTCCAAGACCATCCATGCTGCACCAGCATCCCCATCCCCACTGGGTCTTGGACTCTAAAACTTACACGGTCATCAGAAAAAATGAGACAGAGAAGGGGAAGAAAAAAACCAAACACACAACAAAGGCCAACTCTCAACGACAGACCCTAAGCTACCGAGCTCCCAAAAAAGGCAGTGACCTCCGTGACCAAGTTCCTATTCCACGGGCGCGCCCCTCCCTCGGCCCCCCGGACTCCACAGCTGGCGTTCCCTTCACTTTCGCAGCAAATGGTTTGCAGATGGACCGCTCATCTGGCTGCCTTACCACCCCCAGTCTCAAAGAAAGAAAAAAAAAAAAAAATAAGGAAAGAAAAGAGAGAAGGAAAATGACAAGTCAGGACTGTGTGTAATTTGGCAGGCTCGCCGCAGAGGCCTCAGCGGCTCCTTTCCCAGCGAAGGGCTCCCTGAGACTCGGGGCAAGAGGCAGTCCGCGCTACAGAAGTCCTGGGAAGCTTCCGGGACGCAGAGCTGCTTTCTTTGTGTCCTGGGTGTTTAACTTTCTATTTTGAGGCTCACTGATGGTGCCCAGAGTCCGATGAGCCTGCGGGCCTGAGAACCAGGGGTCCCGCTCTGCCTTGCAACAGAAGCTTCCTGGCCCCCTTCAGAGCAGCCTGCCTGTTGACAAAGGGGAAAATGGGGAGCGGGGCAGCAAACGGGCCTTAAAAGGGAACCAGCCGCGTCCTGTGAGCCCTTCTCCCAGTGCTCCTCCAAGTGGCCAGCGCGTTGGCTGAGCACCCCACTGCCCCATCTTGCAGGGGGACAGAAAGGAGGTGTACGTAAGGTCACTTCGTCTGGGAACCTTCCCCGTCTTGCACCCCATCAGCGACGGCGGTGAGGAGCCCCTGAGACCTTCCCAGGCCTGGCTTGTATGACAACTGCCTGTTTACTCATCCTTCTCTGCAGCTAGACTGCGAGTCCCCTGAGGGCAGGGACCCTGGCCCGTGGGGCGCGTTTGTCTGTCCTGGGCTTCACGTGGAACACGCGCTGGCACACCTCCCTGTGGCCCTGCACGCGAGCCCTGGGCCCCCATCTCAGCTACCTCCGCTTTCCTGTCATTTCTGGTGCTCCCTGACAACCAGAACGACAGCCTCCCGGTGGCAGAAGGCCAGAAAATAGGAGGTGAGGATCGGGGTCACAGACGACTCGACGCAGGGTGGAGGACAGGTGTGGGCCCCGAGTTCTGATTCCCCCATCAGGGCAGACGAGCATGGCTGTGCTCACCTTCCAGATGCTTCGCCGGGAACAAAGCAGCACCTTTCAAGTCTCAGTCGAGGGTGAAGTTTTATCTGATAACGGTGACTGATAATCAGCAGAAAGGTAAGTGGTGCTAAAAGCGGCTCCCGGCAGGGAGGCACAGCTGTGAGCAGAGCCGCTGATACCCGCACGTCGAGATGGGTACAGATCTCCCGCCAGAAGAGGCTCCCTGCCTCCCAGGGACTCGTGAAGGTCTGATGGGGAGACCTGCGTGATCGCCAGTCAACAGTCAATTAAGCAGAGACAAACTGATAACGGCCGTGGGCCTCAAACCGGCGGCCAGAGACAGAGCTGTGCCGCCCACACTCGCTCCGTGTCCAGCGCCCCCAGCACTTTGCTCCGAAATAAATACCTTAACCAGGGCTTGGAGCCCCACTGTCCCAAAGAAATGCCTGTGCCCATACCGGTGACGAGGGGAATTTGTCTGAATAATTTACTGCCCTCCAAAAGCTCAGCAGCGTGGTTGCTAAGGACTCCACCCTGCCCCCCATCACATTACTACAGAAGCTCAGGAAGCGGTTCTCCAAGGGAGGGAGGTTCCCAGACCAGTAGTATCGGCGTCTCCTAGGAACTTGTGAGCAAAGTAGATTCTTTAGTCACACCTCACCCGGACCTGCCGGATCAGAAACTGGGGCTGGGGCCCAGCCATCCTGTGGCCCGGCGAGCCTTCCAGGTGCTTCTGGTAAATGGTCCAGTTTGAGAACCACACAGGTGATGGAGAGAAGCCATGATCTCCCAAGGGAACGGGTGTGACGTTTTACCCAGAGGAAAGAATCCGTTCACACCCACAGAAATCTGGGCAAACGAGGCAGAAAGTGAGCACGTCTCTGAAGACACAGAAGAGAGGAACCGAAGCCCCCGGTTTGCATATATTTTCCTGTTGTGCTGTTTTCTGACTAGGGCCCTGGCTTCCCTTTAGCATCTGGGATCTGAACCGGCTACAGGCTGCTCTGGGAACACGGAGATTCACACTTGACTTGGGGCCTTTGAAACACAGCTTTGTTCACAGTTTCTCACTAAAGCGTTTCAGTCACTACTGACTCCATGATCCTGATGAGCGCGTGTCCAAAGGCCTGCAGCGAATAAGATGTCAACGGCCCAGATGGGGTTTACTTTTACACCAACGCCCAAGCCGACTGGCCTTCCTTCACCAGCAAGACTAACCTGGGTTCTTACTGGAGGACGCCGCTCAGAAGCGGAATGCGGAAAGAACTGCCCATTTCCACATTTTCCATTAAACTTGATTCAGTCCACTCTTAACCTGATGATTCGTGGATGGTCCAGCAAATTCCCCCACAGGAAGGACGGACAATCATTTACCTTGGGGAGAATTTCGACGTCCACCTCCCCTTGTACACACACTTGTAGTCCCCACAGGTCCACCTTTGTATCAGGACGTAAAAAGCTCCACCGTCCAAGGTTACCACTCAACTTTGTAAGACGACCACACACACACACACACACACACACACACACACACACACACACACACACACACACACACACACACACACACACACACACACACACACACATTTAGCAATGCCAGGCGACTATTCATTACTCAGTGTAATTTCACCTGATAATTAACAGTCTCAGCGCGGGTCCCGAAGCCCAGCCTAATTTTCTGAAGTTGAGTTCGGGGCCCCTTTCTCCCTGGCTGGGCCCTCGGGGAAATGAATTCCTCTCCCCAGTCCCGAGCGGCTGCCCAGATCCTCACTGCCTCCTGCTAAGGCTCACTCTTTAATGACGCTGTAACGTGAATTGATCTTCCCATTAATGAGCCTGTAAAGAAGACTGATCTGGCCCCGTTTTTCTAGAGGGTGTGCTAGGCACACGGAGAGTTAAATACTGCTATTGATTTTACTTCCCCAGCAGACCCAGCCCAGAAGAGCTCCCTGAATCCCTCCCGGCCTCACCTTGTGCTCCCTCAGCGGCACCAATCGCTTCTGCCACTTAACTGGCTCCCAGTGGGGTCACAGACGGGACAGCAGGTTTCATTCCTACCAGGTTTTATTCTCCGGAAGTGACCATAAAGCGATGTTAAATACGCCATCCCTTTGATTTCATCAGTTTTTCTTCAGCTAAGAGGTCACAGCAAAATACAGAACTACGTCGTTCAACCTGCCTCTGATGTTTTCATTTAAATTTTTCATATTCTAAGTCTTCCAGGTACTTTGCTAACAGAAGAGAAAGATACTTTCCTCAAAAGAAAAAAAAAAAAAAAAAGATGAGTTTTCAAATTACTGGTTGCCAGGAAGCTGGGGGGACGGGGATAGGAGAGGTGATGGCTTCAGGGGTAGGGGGTTTGTATTGGGGGTGATGACACGTTCTGAAATTAGACAGCGTTGAGAGGTGCACAACATTGAGGAGGTACTAAAAGCTTCTGACAATACACTTTAAATCCGTTAAAACAGTGTTTTATGTTATACTAGTTTTCTCTCAATAAAAAAAATATAGTTTTCAGAAAAGTTTTTTTTCCCCCCCGAAGAGTCGAAGTAAAAGGTATTTCGATGTGTTTTCAAATGCAACATAGAACCTAAGGATTTTAACAGCACAATGACAAAGTCACAGGTAATTGTGTGCAAGGAATCTTAGCCTAGATCTCCTACCTGATCAAGGCCACAGGTTGGGGGAAAGGGAGCGGCAAGGCATGGGTAGGGGACAGGGTCCAAAACACACCACCAAATGGAAAAGAAGTTACGTGGACAAAGCCAAGGGCCATATGGGAAACATGCTACAGCTAATACACCTGAGACAAAGCTGCTGTGCTTTAAAACTAAAGTCGATTTTACAGCAAGCTTTTTACTCCTAGGAGTGAAAAAAAACGCAACCATTTCCACTGGAACCAATCTCCTCAATGATACGAGTGCAGTAACACCATAGGAAAAGTGGAAATTTTTCTTCCCCAGAAATGTCACTTATGCATCTTATGCATCACACGAAATTACTGTTGCTGTGGGAATTGTAACTTGAGTTTCCTGGACTTCGAATTAGAAAAAAAAAAAAATCTCAAATGTGAAAATCTACCAGCAGATTCTGTCCCTGTTGAACAAAAGTCTGTTTCTTTTCCTGAGAACTATTTTATCAAATTTAGCTCCCTCGCTCCAACCCAATCTTATTAAAAGCTTTCCTCGAGTTTAATGCTTTTTGGTTATTAAGGACAAATGGCTTTGGCATTATCTGCAGAACGCGATGCAAATAAAAATCTGCTCTTTGACAAATACTTTAATTGAATTTGATTCCTTTAATCAGAAAGTATTAACCAATTGAAATTTTCCTGAAGGACTCCAGTTCCCAAAACTCTAGAAAACTCTGTTTTGAGGCCCCGATAGTAAAGCCGGACTTGAAATAAACCCTTTTCCCACACAGCCCTCCCAAGTGTGACCTCGGCACAGCAGGACACTGGTGTTGGGGGGATGAGAGCACTGTCGGGTGAGTGAAGAACCAGGGTTACTGACAAGGACACGGGAGACAGGAAACCAAACACAGAGATGAAGAGCCGACTTCTACACGCAAACAAAATCCAGAGGCAAAAGTCCCTAATTACAGGTGCCTGAGCTGAAAACCACAAAGCTGCTACTTCTAAAAGACATAAGGCAGCCAACAGTGGTTACAGGACAGGAGTATTTCTTTTGTGACATTACTGCCCCAACTCTCAGTTTCTGAGTCACAGAAGGAATATACCAGCTGCAAGTGTACTTTTACCACGTGTTTCAACCCCTTCATTCACCAGACGAGGAAAAAGCACCCTGTCCCAGGTCACAACATCATCAGAGACAGACCTGGATATATGCCTCGTCCCCCCCTGTTCCCTGACCCGCCTGCCCGCAATCTTGTCCCCAGAAAGCTGTCCCAGCTCCTCTCACTCAAGACAGCCTCAGCCACCTGGTCCCTTTGCACATTCTGATTATTTTTCTCATCCTCCTCCTGCCCACAAAGGGGAGAATCTGGAGACTAAGGGCTACCAAGTGTGAACGCTGATTAAGCTAACTGACCAACCACATTTGCAGACATCGTGTCAGGAACTTCCCACGCATGATGGCATTGAATCTTTCCGAGGTCACCCTGGGCCCCAACTGCACGGGCCCAGAAGGTACCTACTAAATGTCTGTTGAACATGTGACGCCTTTTACCGCTATGGTTCTGAAAAGCCACAAACACACCAGCAAAACATGCTCTTCAAAGCCTGGACCGTTGGAATCATCATGTGGATGGAGATGTGAGAAAATCACGTTCATTTGTTGCCCGCCCTGCTATTTTCTCCCCTGTCCTTTGCACGAGCCACTTGGGAAATACAGGAAGGCATGAAGGATGAGAGCAAAATTATCTATAATCCTGCTACCCCAATGTCACGCTGCTAGCCTAACTCCGCAGGCACTAGATCCAGGGGTCTGAGATTGGAGAGCCCAGGCCCCCTCAGAGAGAAGGAAGATAAAGACCCTTCAGTGTCTGTAGTTTCAGAGAAATCACTGACCAAGTCAGATGGTGACCAGCTTCAGGCCAAAGGTAGTATCTGCCAATACGAACCTGCATTTTCCAAACTGAATCAAAACCAGGAGGGAGTCTTTTTTTTTTTTTTCTTTCCTACTTTACATATTTTAATGCTGTCTAATGGAATAGCAGGAACAAGGCCAACCAGCCCCACTGCTCCTGACACTTCGGCCAAGGAACAGAAATGTATTTTTAGTCAGCAGAGCAAGGCCTGATTCAGAGCACCACAGGCCCTCGGGGCAAGGACGGGTCACCTGCCACACTCCTGCACGCTGTGCAGGGGGGAAGAGAAAGGAGCAGTGAACGAACGTTTGTGTCCAGTTTTGGTTCACCTCTCGATTTTGCACCTTACAGGAACTCAAGGCAGCCTTGGTTTCCTGTCTGGTGACACAAAGATGTTCTCTCTGGCCCTGGCTTCCCAACCAAGCGAAGAAGAAGGGGAGGGAAAGCAGTGCTTCTCAAACTTGAACAAGAGGGCAAATGGCCAGGGGACCTTGTGAAGCCAGCTTCTGATTCAGCAGGACTGGGATGAGACTTGAGATTCTGCATTTCTAACGAGCTCAGTGCTGATAGGACACTGCTAGTCCAAGAACTGTCCTTTAAATAGCAAGGAGTTAAAAGTGTCTTCCGGTGCATTGCTCTATAAACATACCAGGGATTAACATGTCCCTAACTGGCCTCAGGTAAGGGTGACTCATTTAATTTAACTCGCAATGAGACACCTTCCAGATGCTAGACCCCGCAGGCCAAATGGGTACAAAAAGAAAGTCAGATCCTTGACTGTCCATCTTGGGACAAAGAGCTACATCCTTCGCGTCAGCATTTCACAGGTACAAGAAGTGACTCACAGACCCTGTGGCCTTAAAGGTGAGATCATGCCAAGGCCCAAGGGGCCAGGTGGCAACTAGCTACCAGCCAGCAGCCGGCCGCCATCTGTCAAACACCTACTCTGGTCGTGCAGGACGGTAGGAGCTTCATATACATCTCACTCCCCTTGAACCTGGGGCTCACTGCCCCTGTGTGTGCAACGGGCCAAGAACACATTCTGCAGATGCGGAAAATGAGGTTCAGAGAGATGAATCTGTCTGTCCAGGACACAAGGCTGGGCCACGATTCTAACCCCCTGCCCCCCAACCCCACAGTGCCTTGAAAAGGGTTGAGCCCGAGACCATGTTTCACAAGGACAGGGCACCTCCAGAACGCAGGGCCTGTGGCCAGCAAAACCCGGAGATCTGAAAGCTGCACCAGCCATCAGACGGATGACTCTTTCCCACCAGGTCCCTCTGCTTGGCTCAGGGTCGAGAAAAGATACCCACAGGTGAGCAGACCAGTTATAACACCAGCAAAATCAAAATCAAATAAAAACCAGTGGGGCTGGAGTGGGAACAGGAAATCAGGTGTGAAGAGGGAGGCGCTCTGCTGGGGGAGCTGTCACTAAAATCTGGTCTAGAAAATTGTTGGACTCATGACTGGTTTATCTGGAAAGACCTCTGGGCGAGTTTTAAACAAGCAAGCACCTCCACCTGACTGCTGAAGAAGTGGGGTAACTCTCAGTTACCTCCCTTTCTTTCTCATTTAAGTCTCTTTATACCCTTTTTCATTTCCAGTGTGTTGTCTATAATAATCGACAGGCTGTATGTTGTCTAACACTTGACCATGACAGCGAATTCCTTACTTTTATATTGATTTCAGAAGGCCGGTGGTTTTTTTTTTTAAGCCATGAAAGTGAGTGGAGTCACATTCCCAAATTCATTGCCACAAAGATGAACCTACTGTCTTATCATGCACACAGCTTCTTTTAAGTCGGGTTTATTCACTCAAATTGCAGCTCAACCACTAGGACAAAGAAATTTAATTCTATGTACCCCTGGGCATTAAAAAGATAATTTCCCCCCAAATTCGAGATGAGGCAAAACTTCTGGGTTTTAATTCTACACACCCCAAAACAGCAAGCAAGGCATTTGTTATAATCATTAGAGCTACATGGAGAAAGGCCCCTTTTTTTACCAGTGAGCCCAGGAACATGAGTTTCCCTGCCACCAAATGTCAGCAAGATGATACCACAGCCTCCCCACACAGCCCAGGCTCCCCCAAATGGTACCACTTACAGAAAGAGAGAGAGGATACGAGATGAGGCAGCACCCAGCGACGGTATGGCTGTCAACTCATTGTTATTGAGGTACCTGTAATGACAACAAGAAGAAATGAATCATTTAAATCATTTAAATTACCAGTAAGAAATCACAGACATAAAAGGGAAATAAAAAAAAAAAACCAACAGTGCTGAGTTGGCCATGGGAAGACTGCTATGTTGTAATGCTGAATACAAGATAAAGAATTTAAAAGCAAGTTGTTAACGGGAGAGAATTTATGCCAGGTCACAAAAGCCAATTATTTACCACACCCAGAGTTTGTGAATAGACACTCAGGGGATGTCTCCCGTCCTCTAGGAGCTTCCAATCTAGCTCAGAAATCAAGACTAACAGACAAGGAACTGCGAACACAGGCCAAGGTGCATGACGCAGAACAAGAGCGCCCTCAAGACCACCAGTGAGAGAGCTCCTTGTGGGCTGAAACACTCAGAAAAGGATCTGGGGAGGAAAGACCACCCCCTCCTGGTTGTTTTGTACACGTCCCTGACACGGCTCTGCCCTCACCAAAGGGCAACGCGCTCGGACCCAGCGCCAAAGACTCGCGCACTCCCGTGGGGTTCCTGGAGCTGGGACACGTGGGCCAATTACTCCAATGCCTCATCTGTACAACAGCAAAGGAGCTGGACTTGGAGATTCTCATCTATTTGAGATTCCAGCTTCTCTGAACTCTGCTCAAGTCTCCAGACACGTTTCCCAGGAATATATCCATACACACACACACTTTTGCACGCAGACAACTGGAAAATCCTCCTCAGACCGCAGATGCTTCCCAAGCTCCCTTCCCGCTCGAATATTCTAAATCTGTACTTCCATAGTTCGTGACTCTTAATGGAAGGGAAAGCCCGAGAACCAGAACACAGCTCGCCTGGTCCGCCCCCAGAGGCTCCGGAATCTGGCCTCCTTACATGGACATGTGTTTCCAAATCTGAGAAGAGAATCCAAAATCAGACTTGCAAAGTGAGCGCAAAAATCCTTAAGAAAGCCAAAGCACAGTGCTCAGGCTTTTTGCCGGGTGACGGGCTGGAAAGAAACTGTATCCGAGATGCAGAATCAAGGATAAAGCTGGGTTATCTTATTCTCATTTTTGAAGAGAGTATGTCTTACATAGAGCATCTTGTTATGGTTTGAAGACAAGGCCACTGAAATGACAGCTGTATTCATACAAGTTTACAGCTAGCGTTTGCTTGAATAGAATAATCTGGTTGTCTGCCATCTTTTATAGAAATGAATAGGGTTAAAAAAAAAAAAGGGAAAAGGCCTTGAATTATCCCATTTGCCTTCTTCAGTGCCAAAGCTAGTTAGAGATGAAGCTTGGCAATTACTGGGCCGAGGGACACAGAATGTCTGTTTCAATAGCTTCATGACTGAAGCATCTGGCAGAGAGAAAGCAGATCCGTATCATGCGGCAAATCCTTTCTCCACTTAAAGGGCCCTTGTTTGTGTGTTGAAGGAGACAATTAATTACTTTAACAGTCTCTTATCTGACTGCCCCCTAAATCAGATTGCTTCTCCTTCACCTTTTATCTCTCCACCCCTGCTGTGATCCGTTTCCTATCTCGGTGCAGGGACGCTGAAAACTCTCCATCAGTATGAATCTCTACCAATAAATCTTCACGGTACCATAAATGCACATATTACTAGAAGAGAGCCTCAGATATTATCAGAGCAAGGAAAACTAAGGTCAGGCGCCTGTTGCCAAGAAGGCAGCTTGCTTAAGAACTCTTCATTTCTTACAGATTTACTCTCCAACACAGATGTTGGGGGGGGGGGGTCATAATAATAATAGCAGCAGCTAACTTACTGAGGGCTTATTATGTGCCAGGCACGACTCTAAGAGCCTTTCAGTATACTGACCCGTCTTTAGAGCCCTACAAGGCAGGCCCCATGAACAATGCCATTGTACCAATGGGGAAACTGAATCACTAAGATGTTAAGTAATTTGACCAAGGTCACCAGCAGTAAAAGGCAGTGGCCCTGTGTGTCTAGCCCCAAAGTTTAGGTTCTTAACCATTACCGCTACTTATTTATAGCGACAGCAGCAACTCTACAGTATTATGTCACTGCATCGCTACAACTCTGAGTACCTCGCTACCAGGTACTAGTACTGTTCCCTACCTTACAGGTGAGTTCTCTAAATTTCAGTTTAAGTCACCACCCCAGGGTGACACTGAGAGAGAGAGGCCTGGACAAGAGCCGAACAAAGTACAACTGCAAATCAAAGGAGAGCCACAAGCGAAAAGGCCAGCAGGCAGAAAGCTCATAATCCCTTGGGGTGACATGGTAACTGCACTGCAGTTGCTTAGGATTGGACTTGATTTTAAACCCAAAATGAACAGTGTGGACTTCGCTGCAGGGGAACTCTGGCTGAATGAGCTCGGTCTCAGGCCACCCCTGCTGCACATATGACAAACTGCTCCACCCAATTTCACAGAATAATAAATGAACCAGGAAAAGGGGCATCATCGTAATATCTCACATCTTGACCAAAATGCCGGAGGCAGAGTGTGCAGGTGCCGTGGACCAGTGCTGAAGGTAAACAGGACATTTTAGGTCTGGATCAGCCTCCCGGAGTCAACAGGATGAGGCAGAAATCGCAGGCTCTGATCTCAGCAGGGCTGCTGGATTTATGAAAAGGTCAGATGGAGCTCAAAGGAGAAGATCTACAAGGCTAGCTTACTTCTGGATCACTTCTACTTAAAAAGAACCGCTAGTAAATCTAAGTCAGCTCCACCACTGCCGGCTCTCTCTTGGTTCACTCTGTCCCTTGTTGAAACCAGAACACTACCCTCAGAAGGCAACGGAGGACCAACTCGCGCTGAGACACGACCAACTTGCCAGACCGAAATAGAGACCGGTCAAAAATAGCACAGCCAGAGCTGGGCAGGGAAGGGCCCTCGGGAAGTTCAGCACACTCTCCACACGTAAAGACACTGTCGGAATTTAGGACTGTGTTTGATGAAATCTTCTGAATATCTCGGGCTGTGCAATCTTCCCCCCTCTTCGGACTCTCCCCCAAATTTGCTTCCATCCAAGGCCCTAAAAATCCTTGTAAAATATCTGGCTTCTGTAACTGAACCTTTTCCTGATGATTCAGGACCGAGAAGTGCTCCAGGAGCGTCAGACCGTGAATTGTGGCCCAACCCTGCAGCTGGAAAAGGTGTGAAAAAGATATGGGGGGGAGGGCGGGGGGGCCCTCCCTGGACAGATGTGGAGGTGGGCCTTTCCCAGCCTTCTGGGCCCCCTCAGCTCTCTCTGAAACTCCCACTTACGTCCTCGACTTGGTTTATAGGAAGTTTTTACATTTTGCAAGATGTAAAATGTTAAAAAAGGATGTTTCTGAGGACTTTCATTACTATGACTGCCTCAGTCGAATTAGGCATCAAGAAACAACGAAAAACAAACCCACAGGTCATTCTGAGTTATAGCGCTTTCTGGTTTTTAAAACATTTTTGGCCATATTTATTTATATACTGAAGAGCTGAGATAAGCACACAGTAAAATTTCAAACTGTTTCAAAAAAGACCACCAGGAATACATGTTGAAATAGACAGCTTCCTTGCCCTCCAGGCCTCTGGTCTGCCTCCTCCGGCTGCCGGTTACTAGGGATGGACGCGTGTTTTTCTTTCACACAGATGCTTGTGTGTTATACAGACGGTTCGGTACCAGTTTTTCCCTCAGTAATAGATCTTGGAAATCTCCCTAATTCTTTTAACCAGCGGTGGACCGCTCCTCGGCTGGGATGAAGGGTATGAATGAACCATAATTTATTTAGCCGATCCGCCAATTCGTAGGCAGTTTGGTTGTTTCCAAACACAAAGGGAGCTGCCATTAATAACAGTCAAAGTTGGGCCGGGGGTTGGAAAGTCAGTTTGTTTTGTTTCTCAAGCAGGAGAAAGTCGTCAGTAGCAGGTAGGAGCGCGCTATTTTGGAGTCAGGGCCACTTAATCAATAACTGTTATTAGTGTTTTCAGCTACTTGAGAATAATGCAGACTACATAATGACTTTGGCAAGACTTATGATATAGTGTGTATACCAGCTGGCCGGATACAGTTATTTTAATATCATGATATAGGATATAGTTACTTGAAGTCAGCACTTATAAACAATAAGGGCAAACGCTTTTCTATGTGCCAGGCTCTGTGCTGAGGGCTTTATGTGCCGTGCCTCACTGAATGACATGTCAACCCTTTAAGGAAGGCACTAAATCATCATCACCTCACCTTAAAAGAAGAAACTGAGGCCCAGTTACGGCACAGCAGAGCAGGGGTTATTAGGAGGGGATTATACAGTTCAGATTTTTACATCAGACAGACCCGGGTCCATTCAACCCCGAGCCTACCCCTACCAATCGAATGGCCTTCGGCATGTCACTTAACCTCACTGTGTGCCTTGGCTTCCTTCTCCCCAGTATGTGCAAAGTACGAGCACCAACTTCATAGGGTTTTGGCAGGATATGGCTGAAATAATTAAATCTAACAGCCTAGGAGAGAGCCAGATATGTAGTAAATGCTTAACAGGTGGTGGTAATTCACAGCCAAAAAGCAGTGCCTCACACGACACCCCCTCGGGATTTCACCCCGCCCTTAAACACACCGCACACCCGCACACACGGGGGCGGTGGGGGGGGGGCAGAAGCCTGGGACACCAGAGGGTGAGCCATAAATACCCGGAGGCAGGGCACACTCAGGCTTCTTCGCCGCCTTCAGGAACATTTTAGGTCAACGGCCCTGGAAAGCACACGACAGCACCCACATGAAGCATTCCCGGGCCAGGCAGCAGTAACGTGATCTGAGTGCAATTTTGAAAGAGGCCGGTATAAATAGCCCCTCTTATTAATAGCGGAGCCTCGCCGTCCAGGCCCGCTGGCTGGAGGCCCTCCCTGGTGGGCTTTCCTAGGAGCTGCGGGCAGTGAGGGCCAGGTGGCTTGGCAGCAGGTGCACGAGGTCCTCACGTCCTCTGGGGGCCTCCGACGGCTCGCTTTCTCTCTCCCACTGGCCTGCGATGCTCTGTGGTTCCGGCCTCCAAAATAAAACCACTGCTAAACCGCCGCCCGCTGCTTTGCCAGCCTGTGGTTCCCCTTGCGCTGAGCTTTCCAGACTCGAGTGGCTGTGCAGGGTTTAGGGGGAACTGACAGCTCCCGGGAGACCCAGTTAATTTAGAAGCAATTGTGTGTCAGCTGTGATTTTTTTCTTTCCTTCAATATCCTTCTCCACCTCCCCACCCTGCACTCCTGACGGCCTCTTTCTGCCTCCGTCATGTATTAAAATTCCCTTCGGGAAAGGCTCCGATCCTTATCAGTGAGAAGTTCCACTGCTCTGGGCCCCCGGGGAATTTGTCTCGTCCATCCCGCAGTGTGACACCAGGGACCAGAGGGGGTCACGGTGGTAAAGGGTTCAACCTATCGGCCCTCAAGGATTTGTTTCTTAACAAGGCACCGAGCTTGGGGCGAGGGGCGTGCGCTGTGTGCTTCTGAAAGTAGCAGAAGAGAAGAGAAATAACACACAGGGAGCCCTCCCCATGGGCAAGGCTCTGGACATCAGCTCCAACGATTAATTATTATAATTCGATAACGCGTCATTATGCCCATGTTCCAGAAGAGGGAAAAGAGGCACAGAGGTAAGTAACTTGTCCAGGGACACAGTCCCCCTAAGGGGCAGAACCAGAACTCAAACCCAGGTCTGCTTGCTACCAAATGTGCACTTTGCCCAATACACCCTACTGCATCCATAAAGGGCAATCCCTGTCTTTACAGCTGCCACACCCAGGAAGGCAGAGCTGCCGTGGAGAGCTTGGGACAGGAGTTAGACGGAGGACTGCAGGCGCAGCTCTCCCATGTGCTAGCTGTGCGACTGCAGCCAGGTTCCCAGGCCTCGGCTCCTCCAACCGTCTCAAAAAGGTAGCATGACCATAAGGAGTGGACGGCTTAGCACGGTGGCCAGCTACGTGTGTCAACATTCCCGAGTGCATTAGCAGGAGAAAGGAGAGAAGGTACACCCAGCAGAGAGAGAGCGCAGAGGAGTGGCTGAGGGGCCTCATCCCGTCCCTAAATTCAACAGGAGCTCAGGGGAGGGAGAAAAGCCAGGTTGGGAGGGGAGAAGGGAGGCTGGGCTTGGAGGGGGTGTGGGTTTGGACAAGGGGTCTGGAGGAGTAAGAGGAAATACCCGGTACCTAGAGAGAGAAGACTGGTGGCAGGACGAGTGATACAGGAGATGAACACTGGACTTCCTGTCCTTCTAAAATCTTCGGTGGAAGGCTGTGGGTTAAGATGAGGGGTATGGGGATTTAGGGCAGTGCAGCTTCAGGGTTAAATGCACAGCTCTGGGAATCAAACAGATTTGAGTTCAGCTCTCAGCTTTACCAACTAGGCAACACTGCACAGGTTTATTTAACCTCTCCGAGCTTCCATTTCCTCCTTTGTAAAGTGGAGAAAATAATTGTAAAGGAAAGAATTTAAATCAGATAGAATTGGTGTCAGGATGAAATGAGGCAGTCTTCCCCGAAGTTTGAGTGCGGTGCTGCTGTGATTATAGTGGCCGTTGGGATTCGGGAAATTTATTTTTAAGACTAACCAGCATCCCCAATGAAGGACAGGTGCAAGTCAGATGCTCTCAGTTCTAGATCTGGGTGGGGTTTAACGTTCCAAAAAAGCACCAAGTAGAAGGGGGGATTAAAAGCCGGAGGTCAAGGGAACCAAACCAAATGAAAATTGAAAGGCTGTCTGGGGAAGGAACAAATGGAAAAAGAAAACTAGACAGAATAATACAGAAAAGGCTCATGGGAGCATCTACTGTGCCCCAAATTTATGGCAGGGCCAATGATTTTGGAACCATAACCTAACATGACCCCCAGGGCCCTGCAGGACCCAGGCGCTGGCCACACACTGCACCCCTCACGCACGCCAGGCACAATGGCCCTCCGTCCTCTTCCTTCCTTGGGGGCCTGTATTTGCAGCCTGTCCTGTCCACGTCATTCACACGTGCTTGATCTGATCACCACCATCCTAAGCACGCTGGCTCCGTTATCACCCCTCCAAAATCACAAAAGAAGAAAATCCTCCCGTGACCCTGTCCTATGCCCCCCTTAACACTTACCACCAGTTGAGTCCTACTGGTTTCCTTGTTACCCCTATGTCGTGCCCCATCTTAACGTGAGTTCTGTGAGAGGCGAGGTTTGTCTGCAGCGCCAGGACTGGGGGAGAAGGGGAGCAGCATTTAAGGGGCTGCCGAAAAACTCTGGAGCCAGGATAAAAAATATCTGAATGCAGTATTTTTTAAAGATCAAAGTGAACACAAAACAAAATTCATTAAGAACAGAGTATCTAAGTTTTCACACCAAGATAGGATTGGCAACAGTGCCGTGTCAAGCCAGACTGGAGCCTGGGGCAAAGGAAAGGTCAGTAAAGCTGATCCTGACTTTACCGAAACTTCTTGTATCTTGTTGACCATGGGGTTTTTTGGGCATTCATTTTGATGTTTTAAATACTGCATTAAGGTGTCATTTATCTCAAATGCTGAGTTTTTAGAGGCCCCTTAAATTCTGCACCTGAGGCGAATGCCTCATTTGCCAACCCTAATCCTAGCCCTGTATGTCTGTCTTATTCACTCCTGTGCTCCCAGCAGCAGAGCAGTGCCTGGCACATAGTAGGTACTCAAGGAAATGTTAAATGAAAGCTTGAATAATGCCAGAAGAAACACCTCAATTTTTGTTTTGTCCAGTTCTAAAAGAAACCACTAAGCTCTGAGACTCAACATGCAGAAGTTGAATATCATAACAACAAGCGTTAAAGGCAGCCTGGATCAGGGGAAAGCACTGGGTTATGAAGCAAACCGGTTCCTTGACGGACTGCGTTTATCACCTTGGGTGGCTGTGATGGGCTGAACTGTATTCCCTCAAGATTCATATGTTGAAGTCCTAGCCCTCAGTACCTCAGAATGTGACTGCATTTGGAGAAAGGGTCTTGAAAGAGGTCATATGTATGGGTCCTAATCCAATATAGCTGGTGCCCTTTTAAGAAGAGGACATTTGGACACACACAAGAGGCACCAGAGAAGTGCGCATATAAAGGAAAGGCCACATGAAGAGGCGGCAAGAAGGTGGCTGCAGCGGAAACCAACCCTGCCAGGACCTTGCTCTTGAACTTCCAGCCTCCAAAACTGTGAGAAAATAAGTTTCCGTTCTTGAAGTCACCCAGTCTGTGGTCTTTTTGGCAAACTAACATAATAACCCACTCCAAACTTCCCTGCCCTGACCACTGGTCTGTTGACCCTATGGGAAAATAATGATCCTGAACAAAGTATTTCCAAGGGCCCCTTCCAACTCTGATCTTCCTTTAACTTTGGGAGTTGAAACCTTTTTCAAACAGACATGGAAATCATAAACGCCATCTTGGAGAATTTGGAGACGGCAGTAGGGAATGCAAGTATTTTACAAATTGCACCATCTGATTAAATTTCCTTTAGATAAATCATCAACAATGGAATCAAAGAATAATAAACAAGGACTTTTATCAGTTACATATAATAAGTAAAATATGTAAAACAGTTAATAATGTCTAAAAAATATCTAACAATAGAAGCACTGGGTGAATGATTTATGGAATATTCATGTGTAGTAGTTTTACACAAAAATTGAAATGGGATAGTAAAAACCTTTTAATTTACGTGACAAAATAGTCAAAAATGTAAGGATAAGTAAAAAAACAGACATAATACCACAATGTAAACACAGCTTGATTCCAGAATTATAAGTGTAGAGGTGTATATTTTTCACTAAGTGTTCACAATGGTTAGGTCTGGGTGATAATTATAGTGATTTTCATTTGTTTTTACATATTTCTACAGTTTCCAAATTTTCTGCAGTGGGTATGCATGGCTTTTCTCTAAAGTCCCCGTGGAATTAAAATCCTGATAACCCTAATATCCATGTTAAAAGCAGAATTCTTTACATTAAAAAGAAGAAAAAGAAGAAGAAGAGGAAGAGGAGGAAGAGGAAGAAGAGGAAGAGGAGGAAGAGGAGGAAGAGGTGGAAGAGGAGGAAGAAGAGGAAGAGAAGGAGGAAGAAGAGGAAGAGGAGGAGGAAGAAGAGGAAGAGGAGGAAGAGGAAGGGAAGAGGAGGAGGAGGAAGAGGAAGTGAAGGAGGAGGAGGAAGAGGAAGAGGAGGAAGAGGAGGAAGAGGAAGAAGAGGAAGAAGAGGAAGGAGGAGGAAGAAGAGGAAGAGAAGGAGAAGGAGAAAAGATTGAGGCCTGATTTAAAGGACACTGCAAGAGGCAGCAAGCCTAGAGTTCCAAAGGCAGTAATGTCTAGTTCTCTTTGGAGATGGGAAGAGAAAAGTCTACCTTACTATCTATTCCTCTATACCTTGGTTTCCTGGGAAACAGAAGGGGTGGGCTGGCGCATATGTCCCTGCAAAGCAGGCTGCTCTAGCGCCCTGGGAACTGGGGGAAGTACCAGCCAGGGGTGTTAACCCAGCCGGTCCACCAGGCTTCCCACAAGCCTATACACCCACCATGGACTTGTGATTTCCAGTAACTCCACACCTGCTGGACTGCCCAGGAAAGAGAGTGGCTTCAGTGAAGGAGCACTAACTAAGCAGGACAGCTTGTCCCCGACAGTCCCTAGCAGATGCTCCTTCTAACAAGTTCAGACTGCTCATCCAGGGAAGAGAGCGACGCTGCCGTAAGAGAGAGTCTTTCCAAGGAGCTCTCCGTCCCCCCAACCCCCAGAAGTTTGGGGAAAAGCACTCACACTTCTTGTAGATTCGGCAAGTCCTCAAAACCAGCAGGATCAATCTCAGAAAGTTTGCTGTAACTCAGGTTTCTGGTAAAAGGAGAGCAAAAAACAAACAAAAAATTCAATCAATACCCCCAAATTCAGGAATCGTCTACCCATCCCTCCCCCCAAAAAATCATCCCTCTCCCTCATAACTGCCCGTATCTCACACCCTATTTTAAGTAATCTTATTGATAATGAGATTTACAGCTATACCTCGTCCCCACTTGGAGCCATAAACAAGCCACTGTGAAAACCTCAATTCACTTGAGGCTGGCTAAATCCAAATGGATTTCAATCAATACCATTTTGCCACTTCACAACTTTATAAAGAAATTCTGAGGGAAGCTACTAGTCCTCCTACTTTACACTAGAGCATGCTGGTCCAAATGCTTTGTACCATATCAAGTCCAAGGCTATTCTAAATGGCATTTTTTAAAATCAATGTTTTACTAAGGCATCAAACACTATCAAGAAGTAGTAAAGGGAAAGAAGGGCTGGAGACTGATCTTTCTTTGGCTAAAAATCCGTGGTCCTCAACCAGGGATGACACTTGGCAAAGTCTGGAGACATTTCTGGTTGTCACGACTGCAGGGACGGTGGAGGGGGTGTGCTACTGGCATCTGGTGGGTAGAGGACACGGGTGCTGCTTAACATCCTACAACGCACAGCACAGCCCTTCACAACAGATGATTATCCAGCCCTGAGTGTCAACGCTAACATACAGAGGTCGAGAGACCTTGGTCTAAACAAGAACTTAAGATGAAAAATCGCTCAGATGCATACTCCAAGTTGAAAGGACTGTTTAAGAAGTGAGCAATGGGCTTCCCTGGTGGCCCAGTGGTTGGGAGTCTGCCTGCCAATGCAGAGGACACGGGTTCGAGCCTTGGTCTGGGAAGATCCCACATGCCACGGAGCAACTAAGCCCGTGAGCCACAACTACTGAGCCTGCGCGTCTGGAGCCTGTGCTCTGCAACAGGAGAGGCCGCGACAGTGAGAGGCCTGCGCACTGCGATGAAGAGTGGCCCCCGCTCGCCACAACTGGAGAAAGCCCTCGCACAGAAATGAAGACCCAACACAGCCAAAAATAAATAAATAAATTTATAAAAAAAAAAAAAAAGAAGTGAGCAATGTACAACCCTAATCATAAAGTTTATAGGAACACAGCATTCCTACCATCAATGAATAAATATTTCGAGTGATAAGCGCACAGGAGAGAGGAGCAGTGTCACGGGGAAACATCGGTGTGAACCAAAGCCTCACGTGCCAGCAGCCTCCTCAAGATGATAGCACCCATCACAATTATTCAGAACTACATCTCTCTCCCCTTCATCCCCAACCCCTTCCTCAGAGGAAGACAAGGACCAAGTGGGGCAATGTTTGATCGGCTGAGCTTCCCAGATCACACCCTTAACCCTAGACCAGCTTAATCTTCCAGGAACAGAGTCCACAGAGATGTGGACCACATGGGCCCTGACTTCTTAACTGTGCACTGTGCCCTGCCCCCTGCCACTAAAATACACCTAGTCCTGTGTAGGCCGAAGGGGCTGGCTAACATTTTTCATCTCAGCTATTAATTCCATTGCCATTACTGACAATTAACAAGTACCGCGAATCGTGAGTTTAGAGTCTGTCTCTTAAGGGGCCCAGCATCACATTAAGTGCCAACTTTCTTTGAAGCTTCCTCCAGAGACATTCCAATCAGTACTAGGCCAGAGCTGACAGCCATTTGACTGTCAACTCAAGACATTCATCTAAATAAAAGTCAAACTACCCTTGAAATTAATGGCACATCTGTGTTCAGGGCACAGCCTGAATTAAAAGTAATTTGTCCAAGGATTATGATACCATAAAAATTGAAGGTGGTAATTTTTAAACCACTTATTGAAGTCAAGTGTGAGCTTGTCTGCTCTTAGGAGTATTTACAATGGGATACTTAGAAATCAGCAGGTTAGACTTGGAACAGAAAATCCACAAATGGAGAGAATTCTCTCACGTCACAAAAAGGACTGAAAAGACTGAAATTTTCTTCTATGGTGAGCATATTATCATGACAAAGGCGGGTGGAAATCTTGTTTCTGGGTCTACAGATACTGTGAGTTTATAATGACTGTGACATTTATATCATCATAGGTAATGGGAGTTGTTGAGCTAAAGGAAGCATGAGAGAAAAACTCAGAAACCACAAAGGCAAGAGTAGGAAGGGCAAGCAAGTAATGCGGGTGGTCACCTGCCAGGTGTGGAATGAGGTCGACACAGCAGTGCCCACTCACCCGCCCTCCACCTAAAGGGGGCATTTGCTCCTATTTCCAGAAACAAGGGTGGTATAGACCAGTCTCCTCCATTTCCAAGAGAGGCTCAATCTCTGAATTTTTATGTGAAATCTTTTCAATTCTTTAAGTATATATATAAATCTGCAGACCATATTTAGCCCAAGAATCACTGTTTTTCAAGCTCTGATCTAGGTTCAAAATGAATAACTTATTTCTGGCTTGTTATACGTGGCCAGGGCTGGAGCTGGGGCTCACAGGATCCAGGACCCAAGCAATTCCTGGTGGCTCCGTTTTGAACGATCTGGAATGAAATCACTTCCCTCAATTCCCACCCCAGGAGGGTCCACATCCTTCAGCAACTCAGTATTAGAATAAAACCACTTTCGGACTTCCCTGGTGGCACAGAGGTTAAGAATCTTCCGGCCAACGCAGGGGCAGGGGTTCGAGCCCTGGTCCGGGAAGATCCCACATGCCACGGAGCAACTAAGCCCATGTGCCACAACTACTGAGCCTGCACTCTAGAGCCCGAGAGCCACAACTACTGAGCCTGCATGCCAGAACTACTGAAGCCCGTGCGCCTAGAGCCCGTGCGCTGCAACAAAGAGAAGCCACTGTAATGAGAAGCCCGCGCACCGCAACAAAGAGTAGCCCTCGCTAGCCACAACTAGAGAAAGCCCGCGCTCAACAACAAAGACCCAACGCAGCCATAAATAAATAAATAAAATAAAATAAAAAGATAAAGAAAAAAAAAAAGAATAAAACCACTTTAAATCACAACACCCCTTGGTCCATCTTTCCCTTAAAGAGCACACACAATTTATTTATATTTCAAAAATGCTACACAAATTCTGCTTTTTAGATAAGGCAGCTTGAGAAAGGGGGCTTCCGTAAGCTAGTTTTATCAAGAAACCAGCCAGTATCAGGACTTGACATGGAGATTGTAGTAAGTAGCAACAAAGCTTTAGATACTTGTAAGTGGAAATTTAAGCACTCACTGGGTCTGCCTGGATTTGGTGACTTTTTGACTTTCAATGAACTAGAAAAGCCATATATCAACAACTGAGTGTCTGCAGACTGGCTCTAAGAGTAATTATCCTCTCGAGTGCCTATCAGCAACACACAGAGAAGACAGTGGCTGAGGCTCAGGTCCCTTGGAACAGCTCTGCTTCTGGACACAGAGCTGCCGAGCTTTTTAGTCTTGAGAAATAAATCCTGGTACAAGCTGCTGATCATCAACTGCTTTATCAGGAAATGGGGAAAATATTTATTCTCCCTGACAAATAAATACAATCTGAAGTAAAATCCTCAGACATTTTCTTGTTTGCTCATTTCCGGGAGGCACGCCTCCCAGCATAATTATTTTTTAATTGTGGTAAAATACATATAACATAAAACGTACCATCTTGACCATCTTTAAAAATGTACGGTTCGGGGGCATTAAGTATATTCTCATTGTTGTGCAACCATCACCACCATCCATTCCTCACTAGAACTTTTTTTGCATCTTTTCCAATTGAAATGCAACACCCATGAAGCACTAACTTCCCATTCTCCCCTCCCCCCCGGGCTGGCCACCTCCACTCTACATGGTGTCTGTATGAATTTGACTTGGCTAGGTACTTCATATAAGTGGAGCCATACAATATACGACCTTTTGTGTCTGGCTTATTTCACTCAGCACAGTGTCCTCAAGGTGTGTCCACGTTGTAGCATGTGTCAGAATTTCGTGTTCCTTTTTGTGGCTGAATAGCATTCCATTATTCCACTGCATGCAGATATGTATATATCTCACTCACGTTTTGTTTATCCCCTTAACAGCTGATGGACAGTTGGCTTGTTTCCATCTTTTGGCTATCGTGAATCATGCTGCTATGAACATTGGTGGGTTTTTTTTTTCCCAGTATCATAAAGTTTAAAAAAAAAAACCCACAAAACACCTTTGACTGCCATGCTTCCTGACAACATTCATTTCTCAACGATTAAGGACATCCATCTACTCGGCCCAAGAACTGTGGAGAGAGGGGTATGAATTCTCATCTCAGGTCCGAAGAACAATCCAAGAGTTAAATCAGCGAAAAACCTTTAATGAGGCCTTTCTTTCAGGTGGCGGTTGACATGCACACCAGTCAAAAGCATCTCACTTATTTCTACAGACACGATCGCCCCTTACCAGGCCCGACATCTGAGTGTGTCTTCAGTTGAAGGTTTCAGATTCTCCTGTCAAAACAATTCATCTGTCAGCAGGACAGATGCTGTCAAAAGCATTTCTGCACCTTTCAGGAGCAAAGCAGAGGGGAAAGAAACCTCAGGGAATTTAGTTACTGCCAATTGCAGCTTTCATTAAACAGTTTGTCAGCCATTGTCATAACATGCATTTCCCTTGTTCTTGGCACAAAGGGTGCGCACATCTTCGAACAATGGAGCCCGGATGTAGATATCCTTTCTGCTCATGTGCTGAGAGATGACTGTCCGGCCCACCATTTGCCCCACACACAAGAGGCCTCTCGGCAGAGACCAGCTCAAGTTTTAGCCAGGTTTTATCTGCGGCTGAAAAGCAAAGGGTTCAACAGTGCACGACAGTAATCTGCTTGCTGAGCCTTTTTCCTGGCCAGACCCCCTACCCTGATCCCACAGAATGAGAAGAGCTAAGGGTTCAAACAGCTGAGAAATCCCCACTGTTCTGTAAACCTGCGCTCTCCACTTCAGCAGCCACTAGCCGTGTGACTACTGACATTTATACTTTAATTAAGATTACAGAAAATTAAGAATTCAGTGTCTTGGTGGCACTAGCCATTGTCCAAATGTCCAACCACCTGCGGCTAGCGGCTACTGTCTTGACTGCACAATGCAGGGAGAGGACATGTCCATCATCCCTGAAATTTCTATTAATCTAAAGAATGGAGTAATCAACAAATACGTCTAAATCATAAAGTAATCAACAAATATTTAAAGTGAAACAGCACGTAGGGAAGAAACTTGGACTTTAAAAATAAATTTGATGACTGTAGCTTTATAGTACAGTCTCAAGTCAGGGAGCCTGATTCCTCCAGCTCCGTTTTTCTTTCTCAAGATTGCTCTGGCTATTCGGGATCTTTTGTGTTTCCATACAAATTGTAAAATTTTTTTGTTCTAATTCTGTGAAAAATTACAGAACAGGTATAGAGTTACAGATGTAGAAAACAAACTTACGGTTACCGGGGTAAGGGGGGGGGGGAGGGATAATTTGGGAGATTGGGATTGACATATACACATTACTATATATAAAATAGATAACTAATAAGGACCTACTGTATAGCACAGGAAACTCTCAATACTCTGTAATGGCCTATATGGGAAAGGAATCTAAAAAAGAGTGAATATATGTATATGTATAACTGATTCACTTTGTTGTACACCTGAAACTAACGCACAACACTGTACATCAATTATACTACAACAAAAAATTTTTTTAAAATAAAATAAAAAATAAATTTGAATCTCCCAATAATTCAAGAGCTTTGTTAAAAACGTGGTGGCGGAGCGGCACGGATCTCAGCCTACATCCTCTAGGCACACACAGTTCTTAACCAATTCCAACACAGGAGAGGGCTTTGAAAACTCGATCCACAAGGAAGACGCTCTTATAAAAAAGAAATGCCCTCTGAACGTAATTCTATAGGCTTAATCAGTATTTACATAATCTGACCAGCATCTTCCTGGATTACAACCAGAACCACATATTACAAACTTGGCAAACACCATTCAAAGCTGGCAAACAATAATTCATTGATTCCTTGGAAGTTGAGGGAGAAAAAGTTCCGTTTACTTCCGAGTAAGCTGTGGTGAGCAAATAACCCCACTGTCATTAGACAACGTCGTTAGCGTTTCATCCTCAAAAACAGGCACTGCTCACAGACCACTGACCGTACAGGCCGAACCTCTCACGGGGAAGGAAGGTGCAACGCATGGCTGTATTTTTCAACTTTAATAAGAATAATAATTCAAAGTGGAAGGAACTGGTCCCAAATCTGTGACAGGCATTCCCTGGGGAAGGAAGTTTTCCCATTCAGTTTGGTTTTCAGGCCCGTCGATTTCCCAGTACTCAGCCCCGTCTGGGCTCCTGAACGGCACGGGACTTTGCATGTTTTACCTCTCAGATGTTGGCTAAAGTGAAGAATACAGCCGGAAAGAAAAGTGTGAAGCAATCCAATGATTCAACTGCTGAGCACATGGGGCACACAGGACTAGCCTGGGAACCTCTTCTTTCTCGGGAAACTGTGGGCTTCATCTGTACGTCTCTACTTGACCTCACGCTGTGCTGTTGGTCATCCATTAAAAAAGGAGTCACCAGCTTAGGTCTAGCTGGGAAAAAGTGATTGGTCCTTTCAAATTTCAAGGGGTGTGAATGAGGAAGAGCATGCGACTTGTTAAAGTTATTTAATCCCTTAAGCTTTTAAGGCTGTTTCTGCTGCATTTTTACCTTCTGAGGAATTACACATCAAGTTCCAATGAAATCACCACACTGCGTTCCCTAGGCCCACATTATAAGGTTTTACGAGAAGAGATTTCTTTTTAAATCTAGGATATCAGATGTCCTTATCTTTTTTTTTTTTCTGTTGCAATGCTTTTTCCCCTCATTAACCAAAAGCCACAACTGAATGGCCTATTCATACACATTAAAGGCTTATACTGAGAATGATAAAAACTGTATCTTAAACTGGAATCACTCCTCTGACATCGTCACCCAAGAATTCCCACTCAGAAGGTAGTTCTGTACTTGTCTTTCTTCAGTAAGCTGATCAACCATATAGTGCCTAAACTGAGGCTTGGAAAAAGAAACACATTCAGCAAATAATCAAATGTAAAATCACTTGATAGCAACTCAATACGTACAGCTCACCTTCAGAGCTTTTGGTCACTAACATTGAACAAAGTCAGTAATGAGTCACAGTTATTCCTATTTTTGAAAATGTTACACAGATAATTCTCTATGCAAATGAGGCTTACAAGCAACTCAAATGAAGAAATAATACACACTAGCCATTATACAAACCCCAGAGTCAGTCACTCCTTAAAATCGGCTTTAGAAATTGGTGTGGGTCTCTGAATTCTGATGCTTAAGACATTATTTGAGAGAAGTCAGCCACGTGTGCCTCTGTAATCCCGCCAGTCTTAAATGTGCTTCTCTGCCTTAATATCTCACACATCTCACCTGGGCCTGTGGTTGATTTTTTTTTTTTTTTTTTTTTTAAGACATTATTTATTTTTTTTTTAATTTTATAACTACTTTATTTATTTATTTATTTATTTATTGGCTGTGTTGGGTCTTCGGTTCGTGCGAGGGCTTTCTCCAGTTGCGGCAAGCGGGGGCCACTCTTCATCGCGGTGCGCGGGCCTTTCACTATCGCGGCCCCTCCCGTTGCGGGGCACAGGCTCCAGACGCGCAGGCTCAGTAGTTGTGGCTCACGGGCCCAGCTACTCCGTGGCATGTGGGATCTTCCCAGACCAGGGCTCGAACCCGTGTCCCCTGCATTAGCAGGCAGATTCTCAACCACTGCGCCACCAGGGAAGCCCCCTGTGGTTGATTTGAATGCAGGTTTAAGTCTTTGTCCTACAGCACCCAGCAGATGTCAAATTTGACAAATATTTACTGAGTGTTTGTCTACAATCTGTAATGCACTTAGGTTAAATTCTAATACAGATCAGGATAAGATCTAGTCCTTGACCTTAAGGAGTTTACAACCTACTGGTCAGATAAGTCTCTGGACCAAATAATTGCAGCCAAAGGCTCTGACAGGGCAAGCATCTTGGGAATGATGGACCAGGAGATGCAAACTGGCAGCTCTTGGGCCAAAGCTGGGTTGCAGGGAAATTTCTTTCTGAGTGAATAGTGTTTGGAGAAACCTAAAGTTTTTAGCAAAAAATAAAAAGTTTCAGCTTCTTTTGAAATTACAGGCATACCTCAGAGATACCGTGGCTTCGGTTCCCAGACCACCGCAATAAAGCGAATATCGCAATACAGCAAATCGGATGAATTTTCTGGTCTTCCAGGGCATACAAAATTATGTCTTTACACTATACTGTAATCCATAAGTGTGCAACAGCATTACGTCCAAAAGAAGAATGTACATTTTTAATTATAAAATAATGCTGTTAGAAAAATGGCGCCAACAGACTTCGATGCAGGGTTGCCACAAACCTTTGATTTGTAAAAAAAATGCAATAAAGCAAAATGCAATAGAATGTGGTATGCCTGTCATGGGGCCAGCACGCTGACAGCACAATCAGCTATATTTATTTAGCAAGGACCCCGGCTGACCACAGACCTCACACCACTCCTACTGTCTCCCCCAGGACCTCTTCACTCATTTGCAGTATCTCCCTGGCCCTGCAAGCATCTGAGTTTGTCCTCCTGGTGTGGATACCACTGAGTCCAGGTGATGTGCAGAGCAGGGAAGATCAACTGCGATGAGGAAGGATTATCAGAAAACGCAAGACCTTAGCTAAGCCTGGAAGAACAGTAGAATAACAGCATGGTTTTTAAGGAAGTGTTTCAGGAAACAAGGCCAGAACGGTACAATAAGGCATGGAAGGCATGAATGAATCTTAAAAAAACAAAAAAAACAAACAAAACAAAACAAAGCCAAGTCAGGACCTCCTAGAAAGGAGAGGGGCAAGACAGGAATTGTTTTAGGGTAAAGTCGCGAAGAGTAGCCCCACGTTGTCAGATATACAACCTAGCAGGCAGTTAAGTCAAGGGTTATACAAACCTTAGCAAACCCCAGTGCCAGGTCCACCATGAACGTTAAACTACAGGGTCATTAAAGCTGATCCCCACAGGAACAGAATATCTCCTTGTTCATCGACTTCAAGTTTTGAGCCAAACACTCAAGAGGCCCACCACCACTGAAAGTAATCAGCCTTTGCTTTCCACAACAGCCCTTAAAACAGGAGACCTTCGGATCTGTTTTTCCTGCCCAAATCTTAGTTTGGCTAAAGAGAGACAAAGTAACTGGATATGATAAGGCTTTCTTACTTAAGCAGTCTCATGTTTGATTGTGGAGGATGTACGAGGGAGAAGCCCACAAATTTCCCACCACAGTCATTCATTAAATATGGTCTGTGCATCACGGACCCTTAACGATTAATTAACTTCATCAAGAAGAGGTACTCCAGCCGCTGCGGCGGCCGCAGCTCTGCAGTTTGGGGGGGGGGGGACCTTACAAACAAAGAGAATTTAGGCAGAGAATAGCTGCTGGCCACAGGCTGAGCCTCCCACACACCTGTCACAAAGAGACCGCCCCCCCAGGACCACCCCAGCAGGGAAGAGGCACCCTACAGCCATCATTTGGCTTTGCTATTAGAGAAGTGGCTTTGCAGAGACTTGGAAATGGGGAGGGGGAGGCGAGGGGACAGGAGTCTGGTCACCTACTCTCTACTTTATCACCTCTGAAGAGGGATCACCAATTCGCCCTTTCAGACAGTCCATAAGCTCTCTAGGGCTTTCCACAGTCATCAGCCCCTTGCCCGGCACCATCCCGCACACAGCTGAATCCTTCCCTCCTCAAGCCCAGCCACTCCGCACAGCGGAGGGTGGTGATGCCTCAGATGCAGGCGCCCCCACCCTTACCAACTTCTCCTTGTCCTAAGGCACTAGGGGCTCCAGTGAGAGAAGAGGGCTCATCAATCAGGACCCAAAGGGGACAGACGTGCGCCAAGAACGCGTGCTCACCTCCAGTGACACACTTAGAGGCTGGAGTGTCTTCAGTTAAAAAAAAAATGGAGGAGGATTTTCCTAAATGAAAACCATGCTCTACTGAGGCAGGAAACGGAGGCTCTTGCTTCTGTTGTAGTTAAAACAAGTTGGGCAAACGGGACAGGACGTGAGGGACACATTAATCCAGTGGGTAAATTTGGAATCCTTGGTTTGTCAAGTGCTTTGTAGAGTCCACCAGTGCCCCTCTGGTCACAGACTACTGTCTTTCTGTCCTAACACCTCCACCTGTACCCCTCTGTCCCTACAAATATCCACTTTCAGGAGATTATTTTCCAGTGGAACCAACCACTGCAAAATACAGGGTGTTTAGTAAAATCGTGATGGGGATTTGAAATTCATTAACTTTGGGTTGACCTACGCAAGATGCAAACTACTAACACCTTAGGAACCGTTCTCTGACTGAATGCGTCACGCAACAGAATTTAACTGTGTCAACGTTGGCATAACCACCAACCGTAAATGATACTGTGATCAATTTCCTTTTCCAACACACTGAAATGCTTCTCCACTGAACACTGAGTGACTGTCCACACTTCATGCCCCCACCTAAGGGCCCTGAGAGCAATGTGACCGTCAGAGAGGGAAATAACTATTTTAACATGGCCCCATAAAAAGTACTCCTGGTCGCAAGAACAGGGTGGCCAGATTCCGAGCCTGTCTTGCTGGCAGAAGCTACAACTGAGGATTTCATTGGGATAAAGGGATAAAGAAATTCTATATCAGTGACTCAAGATTCTTCAGAAATGAAACCTCCAATAATGGATTACTTCCCCTGAGTACAAGAGACACACACTGAAATATTAAGAACAAACAAACAAACAAAAAAACTCCTTCCCACCATCTGAGTCATTACACGCCATTCTAAACACTCTTGTCTAGATGTTTCCTAGAACCAGGAAAGAATTAAGGCATTCATTCTATGCTTTTTTAACCCTCATTTCTCAAAATTCACTAACGTAATCCAATCAACAAAAAATAGTAGTACACAAACCTCACGTAACAGAAATGTACACCAAAAGATGAAAATTAAACTTTGCACATGTGATGATCAGAGTTTGTTGATGTTGTTTAAAAAAAGTATTTAGAAGAGTGATTTTAGGCAAATATACTTCTGGGTTACAAAAGGGCAATATATGATAATTTGCCTAATTGTCCCCCTTAAAGGGGAGGAAGAAGGAAATGAAAGACTTTTTTTAAAAGCAAATACATCTCTACAAGTAACAGTTTACCTTAGTTTTATCAGCATCTCTTTCCCACTCCCACACAAAAAATTTTAAGGGACAAATGACCTAAGCGGGCATAACTACCTTCCCAGAATAGAGCTGCTCATAAGGAAAACCCTTTTTGAAAAGCCAGAAGTTCCCAGGGGTGTGCTCTGGAATGCCCTGTCAGCTTCCATTGGAATTTACATGCATCTTTTATTTTTCCAACTGAAATCACACCCGGCATTCACTAACGTCTCAGGCATCTCTCTGTGCCTGTGCAAAGCCCAAGCACCCACAATCTACAAAGCTAACATAAAAATCTAGGTTTACTTGCATTTACCGCGATACTCTGCATTACAAGCAGATTAAGCGCAAGGTTCCCACAAGATCACCGAACATTCTCTTCTTGGTTTTCTATACTTTCTTCTAGGTTTCAAACAGTCAAATATTATCTTCTCGGTTTATCCTCCCATCTTTTCCCAGCTACCTCCCAACCTAAAAATGAAGATGACTCAAATACAGAGAACAGATCCCTGATATGAAGTCTGCCAAATTCAAAAACTGAATTTACCCACAATTTTTCGAGAACACATCAGCTGTATTACAGGGAGGCATGCAAGGGACTCGAGCTAAGTATTTTAAAGAAAACACAGTTTGGAAAGGTCAGCCTCCTGTCTAACAGTGAAGGTGCTGACTTTATTAGCTAGCTTATCGACTTGGGATCTTGTTCTGTCAATTTTTCCACTGGGCTTTTTAAAGTTTATGTGTGTCATCAAATGCTCAGCTGAAACCAAAATTTTTCTTTCTATGATGCTCACACGTCATGAAAACACCATAAAATTAAAAGCCCATCCACATCGTTGTCCTGAGGCCATGGTGACTTCTCTGGTTTTGGTTGCTGAAACGGCCGAGTAGATGCTAAGTAAGTCAAGGTGGGACAGCCAGGTGGTATTTCATCACAGCTTTGGCACAGAGTGCTTTCTGCTGTTGCAATACAGGGCCTTCCTTTTCACTGAAATTACAGACACAAAGCATCAGATGACGCCTGTGACCTGCACCCGGGACATACTAAACTTTTACTACGTCGAATGGAAAACTGGTGGTGAAAATGACGGAGCTGCAATACACTTTTGTTGCTTCTTCTTTTTTTTAATCATTCATCAAGACTTCTAAAAAGGTTGCTTTCCCTCCTCCATGTGGTCCATCAACATTCGCAGGGGCCCAGGGCATCCTAACACCTAGCTCCTCATAGCCACACCCTCCCCGCCACCACCCTGCCTCTTGAGAGTTTGTGGTTCCAGGTCATTTACTCCCAAAGATGTGTCTTAAAGGTTGGATCCTAACAGTACATTCCGCTAAATTATACCTCAACCAAATAATGACCACTGGTATCTACAAGACGTGAGTCCGTTTTTAAAGTAAATCACCAGTAAAAATCAATTAAAAGCTCTACCGAAAGTCATTCACAAGTAACTCCCTTTGGAGTCCCAGTTACAGGCTGGAGAGACCTCAGAAACACCATGTGGACCTCTGTGAGTGCTAGGGAGACAAAAGCCATTCAATTCCCATCTCAGCAGGAAATCAAAGGCCCATGGTCCTACCAAACCCAGACCTCCCTGACATCAGCTGCAGAGAGGCAGCTGCCCTAGGAACAGCCAGCACTTCTTTGCCTAACACTTGTTACCTGTTGAACACACACATACACATACATACATACACACACACACACACACACACACACACACCCAGCTTCCACCATCACTCCTTTTTAAAGGTGATGTAATCCAATTCGAACTGGTCACGGTCTCTGCTCAACTTGCCCTGGTCAACCGACTCCATCACTCTGGTGGGGAGAGGCTGACTTGCTCCTGCAGACTTCACACTAACAAAACTGGCATCCGAAACCCTCTTCAGTTACAAGCCAGTTGGGTTCTACGCACTGAGATACAGGGAATCAAACAAAGTACAGTTTGGAGTGTGGCAGAGTTTGTGCAATTAAGGCATTCAGTGATGAGACCCAATCTGTCCTCCAGGTCAGACTCTGCAGACTGGCTTTCCTGTCTCCTCACTCCCTCCCACTGGAAGACTGTCACAGCAAATAAAAGGTGCTCCCATCCCAGGTTGGGTCTGCACAGCCACACAAGCATGACTCTGCAAAACTGTGCTGGCAACTCCGTTCGCCTGTGGCAAACTCCAGCCCTGACCCATAGGCCGAGGCGGGTTTGGCTTCGGTGAGGCTTACTCTTGCCCGAGCATGGGGAGAAAACCACCCACGCTCTCAGACCCAGAGAGCTCCTGCAGAAAAGCACCTGCACAAACTCGCCGGGGTGGGTTAGAAGGTCACAAGTGCCTCAGAAAAGAGCCTTTCTTCCCAGGGGCATGGGACAAATGGTAGGCCTGCCACACTGCTGGTGTCAATATTTATCTAAGGCCTAGGTATTCACCATGGTAGAAACCGGGCACTTTTTCAGTTCACTCATTCAGGTAATTTGCCACTACAAAACCCCCAAACAGAGATTCATTTACAGCTTGAATTTCTTTTCTTCCACTGCCATAGAGGAGGCTGGCGGTGGGGCCCACGGTCTATGTCAGCCATAATCCCAGCAGCTCGAGAATAAAGCGCTCAATGTGTTTCAGAGCTGCCAATATCAAATGGCCTTGCCCCGGAGACAATAAAGAGACAGGGAAGTGAAACAAAGCGCTTGCTTTCTCCCTCCCCGTGGCATGCATGTTTTCTGCCCTGTAAATGAACAAAGCTTAGGCCTTGCAGTAAAGGAACTGAACCCCCAGAACCACACCCGGGCATTTCTAGGTGTGACTTACACTGCAGGATTAATCCAGCAACCGATACCCAAAGGTACGTGCAGCTGAAAGGGAAGCCATGTGCTATTTCAAGAGCCCTCTTTGCTCAGCTCCGATTCTCCCAGACTCCCCCTCCTTCTCACCCTTTAAGGAGTCTTTCTCCCTTAGCCTCCCCTTCCCCCCAGATAAAGGCCTATACACAGTCCCCCTTCCCAGGTAGAAGTCAGAAGAGAGAACTAGCCCATTAATATCAAGGTTAGGAGGCCCTTAGGACCCCTGAAAAGAGCTGTGCATCGTGGAAACCAGGTTGACAAATGGATTCCTCCAAGTCTCTCCCCACCACTCAAAGTCCTGAAGTCGCCTTCCTGCAAAGGACGCTGAGCTGTAGCTCCCTCTGTTGGCTGTGTTGGCTTCTTCCAAGGAGACTCGCTGCTGTGGCCTTGTGGGGCAGGCCGACTTCAGGCTTTCACGCCAACGAAACTGAGGCACTGGAGAAAGATGGCTCTCTCTCCGGTGACAAATTAAAGAACCTGCCTCAAAGCCCTCTTGCAAAGCTGCTGGGGAGTGAAAAGACTTCTCAAGCCAGCTTCCCATGATTCACTAAATCTACTTTTCTGATCCCATCCACACGATGCTTCCCAGCTAGATGGGTAGCCCTACCAACCCCCTCACTAGGATCTGCACACTCCACGCAGCTCAATAAGGATCATCAGACTTATATCTGCCAACAGGCTGCAAATCACTTCCGTTCCTTCCTGAGCAAAAGTGTGATGGCAAGTGATGAGCTACGACGCACGTGTGGTCTATGAGGGGCCAACATTCCTACCTCTGCTTTAAATATGCCTGCTGAGTGAAAGCAGGCCAGCGCTGAGCACCAAATGGCAGCAGCTGAGGGTGTGGTCAGTTTCATTTTTTTCTTACATAAAAATATACAGGACACTTAAGCGCCCAGTATTTCCTCACGCACACTGAGGTTAATAATTCACAACCAACTGACATTCATCAAGGATCAGAAAATTTAAAGGTGGTTTGTGCAAACACTCCTGTTCTTCCTCTTAACAGCTGGTTTATTTAACTGATGGCTTCTGTTGCCATTAGGGGTAGGTAGCACTTCAAAAGCTTACGTGTGAAGGCAGATACACCACTACCTGGGTCGCTTAGCCACTGGCTCACGTGTTACCCAAACCCCAGCAATTATTTTCCTCTTACACGGAGAAGTTAGACAATTCCAGTAAGGTGAAAATCCAGGACAGCAAAAGTCCTGGTTTCCTGATAAGACTTTACTGTAAGCATGCTCTCTCTCGTTTCTAATCTGGGCCCTCCAGACGGACAATTCCCCCAAAATGTCAGTGCACGAAACAGCAGGAGGTCGGTGGCATAACACTCATGCAAGAGGCAAGCTGCCTGGATCTCAGATCAGACTGTCGCCCACCCAAAAAGGAGGGCCCGATTCCCTCTCCCCTCAGACCTTACTCTTTCCACCTCTCTTGATCTCACTTAACTTCACTCTCTCTAAAATCATGTGCGTGTGTGTTGAGAATGGGCAGGGGGGCAGCCTTCTCCAGACCCTTATCTGGGTGTCTCCAACCCGCTGTGGGACAGCACGGTTACCAGTGGTTGGCGGTGGTTGCTTTTCAACCCAGGGAAATAAACCTTGGGGGTCTGTGTTATCTGCAAAGCCATGAACTTCCTACAAACATGGGATCCACTGCCTGGGTTTATGAACCCATGATGGCTCTAAGGCCACATGGACGTCCACATAATCCTTGTTAAAGAGGTTACACATTAACCGCCACACATCTCAAGAGCCTATCGCCTCCACAATCTCTACACCTTTCATACCCCGCCTTTGAAAGGGCTTTCTGGAAGTTGCTACCACAGTGTTTGAAATAAATAAAACTGGATCTATATTTTGCTTTAGTCTTTAATAAGCAGCAATTTCAGTGGGAGCAGCTGGCCCTTAAAAGGCATCTAGTTAACCCCCCAGGGACAGAAAATAGTAATAAACCCAAAATGGCAGACGTACAGGACGGCCAACCTGTGCTTATTTCAACACGTGTTTCAGGGGCATGGGGAAACAGTGCCTGGGATGATACCGCATGGCAGAAAGGCCAGTGGTCATTCACATGTGGTTTGGAAATGAATGAACACACACAAGTTGATTAAGCACCAGGAATGGGGCTGGACTCCAGGACCACACGGCAATAAAGTGGTCTCTACCCTCAAGGAGTGTACAACCAGGAGGGGAAGACGGATGCTGAGCGAGTAACCAGAGGTGCGTACCAAAGGCCATCGTGGAACAAGACCTCGGCCACCCTCACCCGGGTGTCTGGGGAGATCTCTCTGAGGAACAGTTCAACCTGAGACCAGAACGATACTACAAGTCACGCAGAAAAGGCACAGGGATGAGAGCACAGGCAAAGGCCCTGAAGGGAGGAAAAGGCTCAGCTGGTGAAGGGAACACCCAGTCCCGTGTCACCTGAGCTCAGAAGGCACCTGGTATCAAGCGACGGCAGAGGAGGGAGGGCGGGAGACAGGGGTACAGGCACCTGGTACCACAGGGATGTGAAGCTGAGCCTAAGGGAGCCCACCGTCCAGGGCAACGAGCCTCACACTTCACACTTGAAAGCCAAGTCCCCCGTAGAACTGCCTAAAATGCAGATTCCCAGGCCCTGGCACCACAAATTCAGACTCCAAGGTCAATGGAAGAGTCAGAAAATGCCTACTGGCTCCCTGGAGGACTAACAGAAAGCCACCATGTCATTACCATGTCAATAATAATCAGCCCACTGGCCAGTCCACCTAAATCGGTGGATCGCCAAAGGTGGGCTGTCAACACTTTTCCCAAAGCGTACCTGTCGGCCTTCTCTCAAGTGCCACACCACCACCTGGGACCCCCACCTCTCTCCATTCCGCTCACCTAGAAGGGAACTAGGGAGTAAGAAATGAAAAACAAATAACAGGCCATCGGGCCCTCTAACCCAGGCCCAGGGTTCCCAGTGCCTGCAGAGGTGCAGTACTGACCCCCTGAGTAACCCCACCAGCCGCTCTCCCTCTGGCTTCTCGCCGTAAAGGAAACCGCTTGCAAAGCCTCGGCTTCCTTTCTCATTAAAAGCCACCAGGGCCACAGTTTTCAATTAGCTGTGTCAGCCTACCACCCCGAAGCCGCCCAAGTTCAACATGTGGGCCCTCCCCCCAGCTTCCGGTCTCCACCAAGCACTTCACACCTCCCTATTGTAAACCTGTCCAGAGCAATTATCCTGCCTGCATTTGGACAGCCTCAGGACCACATTTCTGTCTAATTTATAGCTGCAAAGCTCTGTCGGCAGAGGCAGCCGTGCCCTGGAGCAGCAGAACTGCAGAGAAAATGGTCAGACCTGGCTGTAAATGCACGTGCACAGCAAATTTCCTTAGGTTACAGGAGGGCAAATTCTCCCATTCTCCCAGGGGCCAACATGGCGTGATAAGTAAGCTCCCCCAGAGAGTCTGAAATCTGGATTTGCTGCAGGAGTAACTATTGTTCTGTTCTGCCACATTTCCTCCTTCGCCTGGGATTACAAACAGGGAGATAAGTCAAGCAAATAAACCAGGCAAGTGCTGCACGTTATATTTCTACCTGAAGATTTTAAAAGTCTTTAAAATCTTAAAAATAAAATTCTGCTCACCTAAGGAACATAAGATAGAGAAATTTCTCTATCTGGGGAATTCAATTCATCCAAAATTTTATGACCTGTCTCTTTTTAAAACATGTCCTGCTTACAACTCAACAAAAAGGACAAATGACACAGCTGAAAAAAAAACGGCAAAGAAAATGAATAAATATTTCTCCGAAGAAGATATACAAATGGTCAAGACGCACATGAAAAGATGCTCAGCATCACTAGTCATTAGGGAAATGCAAATCAAAACCACAAGGGGATGCCACTTCATACCCACCAGAATGGCTGTAATTAAACAGACAGACAATAACAAGTACCGGTGAGTCTGAGGAGAAATGGGAACCTTTATTTGCCGCTGACGAAATTGCAAAAGGGGGTGTGCAGCTTCTGTGCAAAACAGCCTAGCAGCTTCTCAAACACAGAGTTACCATATGACCCAGCAATTCCAGCCCTAGGTATCTCCCCAAGACAAATGAAAACACACATTCATACAAGAAGCTGCACACCGATGTTCATAGCAGCATTATTCACATTAGCCAAAAAGTCCATCAACTTATGAGTGGATAAACCCAGTGTGGTCTATCCATACAAGGGAATATTATTCAGCCATAAAAGGGAAAGAACTGCGGATACATGCTACAACATGGAAGAACCCTGAAAACACTACGCTAAGTGGAAGAAGCCAGACACAAAAGGCCACTTATCATATGATTCCATTTATATGAAATGTCCAGAATAGGCAAATCCAGAGGGACAGAAAGCAGATGTTGCCAGGGGTTGAGAAGAAGGAAGAGTGGGGAGGGGCTGCTAAGGGAATAGGGTTTTGTCCCTCGGTGATGAAGATGTGCTAGAATTAGTAGTGACGGTTGTACAACTCTGTGAATATACTAAAAACCCTGAATCACACAGTTTAAAAGGATGGCTTCTATGATATTTAAATTATATTTCAATGAATCTGTTATAAAAAACAAAACACAAAACCTTCTGCCTTAACAGGCTTTCAAAATTCCAGACTGAAAATGCCACCTAGCTACTTCTCTACCACACAAATGCAGAAACAACCTTTTCCTTTAAGTGCTACGGGATAAATGAAGTGGGGAACAGGCAAAATATCCACATTTCAGATGCTAAAGGCATGATACCACCTCTAAAATCCCTTCCACCCAATCAACTCCTTCTTGCTTCCTAAACTATACTACACTCATGACCATAGCTCTGCCCACGAATCTGTCAGAAGTGGAAAACCTCAGCTGGAGTTTATCCTCCCGCAGAAAACAAATTCTCAAGATTTCAAAAGAGCATTTTTTTCTTCTTTTTTGAGTAATTATTTAATAAGGTTGTGGAAAGCAGGGTTTTCCCGACGGCCAGCCATTCAAAAATGAAGAACAAACCAGAGGCAGGAGGAAATGTCACCACAATGGGGAGAAAATAAATTAGCTAGATTAAGATCTAACTGATTAAGATCTGACCCCTTTCTGTGGTCTAGGCAGGCAGATTTTAGAAAAAAAGCATGCTATTTCGGGAAAAGTCCTTCCAGAGGAAAAGTTGGGGGGGGGGGGGGTGGTGAGACTATACGTTTCAGTTTTATATTAAAAATTTGTTGACACTGATTGAAAGCAGATGCAAATGGCCAACACCTCCACATCCCCTGCCCTCCCCACCTTCCCCCACAGGTGTACTGGGTCCCTTCTGGTCAAGAACGTGTCCCCCTAGACTGCAGGTACCACACCACAGCCCAGCTCTCGCCAGCAAACATGCAGTTAACTGGGAAGTCCAAAAGTCTAATGGGGCCAGGATGCCAACCAACATCAAAGAGATTCCAGTTGCTCCCCTTATGCAATAAACTTCTTTCACCCGACATCATTCACACTTTCAGAGTGCAAAGTTCACTCTGATATTGGTGGCTTTCTCACTTTGTAGCTTTTTTGGCAAGGGTCCCTTGGCCTGGTTGTTCATTAATATATAATCAGAACATTAAAAGCATTGTTTCGCCTTCTAGGGAGGCTGTGGCCAATTGAATAAAGCCGACATTGTCCCTGGGATGGAGGAACTACCTTGTAAGGCACAGACAATTCAAAGATGCCCAGGTCAAAGGGTACGTGTGTCCACACGCTCACACTCATACAGAGGTACGTATTTCACAAGATGTTTTTGATATTCCTGGCAAAGGGGTAAGATTAAAATGTTGATCTTAACCACAGAGGTGAACCTGGCATCTCTTTCCCTTTCAACACCAAATTACTCCTTACCTTTTAAACCTTTCCAGGAAGTCATGATATTTGTGGCAGGAAGACAGATGAGCGAGAAGGGACGTCCCAAGGGCCATCAGGCGGTCTACAAGGATGCTGGGGAGGACATTACTTTTACTTTTCAAATCAGACACACACCAGGACAACTCACTTTCGAGACCATGTTTACTTTGCCGAAAGCCACATTCTAAACACGGGCTCGTTTGTGGAAGGGAAGCCGCTTACAGTCCAACCTTGTTTATGCTCCAAGTAGGTTTGACAGAAAAACCACATCAATTTGTTTTAAAATAATTTCCATTTGCTGGAAGCTGTTCCTGAAGGGTTCTCCGCCACGCTAATCTGCTCTGATTCCTACCAGCTGGAGGTGCCAGACATGCCGGCCACAGATGGGGTGGGGTGGGCTGGGCATAGGAGGGCTGGCTCTGCAGGCACGGTGGCAGGCCGGGGCGACTTCTGGGGACCCACAAAGCCACTGTGACATCCCCCTCTGGGACGCACAATCAACTCTGATCTAAGAAGAACACACAGACATTTCCTAGTTCAGAGGCAAAACTGAACTAGGAAATTGACACACCCACACAGAAGCACAGTTTTCTAGGCAATTACGCCTGGGGCCGGGGGAGGCTTTTCATGCTCTCAGAAACACATCATCTCGAAGTATTAGGGATATGGATGTGTGTCCGAGCCCAGAGTTCACAGTTGAGGGCACTAAGAGAATTTATTTGGCTAACAGAGCCTGAGAAAAAGAAGGAAACTTAAAAAAAGGAAGTGTCCATGGGTAACACCGGCAAAGATCTGCAGCCTCGCCAACCGAAGAAACACAGATTAAAGTAATCCAATGCCATTTCCATGTATTCAACTGGTGTATGGTTAGAGAAAGATAGCAATCTCAGGTTTGTGAAGGGAAAACAGGCAAAATTTCACATGTAAACCTTAAATCTGTGGTCTCTTAAGAACAGCAGTGCCAAGTCTTAAGAACTTGCATATCCAGAGCAACTTAGATTTAACTCATCCTAAGGAAATAAGAGATGTATAAACATATATGTATAAGGATGTTTACCACAGTTTAAGAAAAAACCTAAATACACAATATCAGGGAAGGCTAATTATGACTTAAACCATATTTATTTAAATGTTTAAAGTTGGAGAAAATATTCATGATACTGAGTCTTAAAGAAAAAGCACACGTTCTGTTGTACGTACACCTGAAACTAATATAATGTTATGTCAATTATTCCTCGATTAAAAATTTTTTTAAAAAGCAGAATTACAAGTGAATAGTAACCCTAATTTTGTTTAAAAAAATATAACTTGAAATACTACTCAACCACAGACATTATTGGAAATGTATACACCAAAGTGATATTTATCAATGGAGAATAAGATCAATTATTCTTTTTTCTTGTGTAGTTTCCTCTTTATGCAATATATGTGTCTACCATGTGTCACCAGAAAATTAAAAGTAAATAAAGTAAATTCACAGGGAATTCCCTGGTGGTCCGGTGGTTAGGATTCAGCGCTTTCACTGCTGAGGGCGCAGGTTAAATCCCTGGTCAGGGAACTAAGATCCCGAAAGCTGCGCGGCACAGCCAATCAATCAATCAGTCAATTAAATTAAATAAATGCATGGTAACTAGGCTAGCAGTTTAATGGCACAAAACCCCTTTAACATCAAGTCACCCGCCTCAGCTTACCGGGTACAAAAGGGCCTTCCTACAGAATCACAGCCCAAGACCTTGACACCATTAAAATAAACATCTGAAGCAGAGCGCAACAGGCAGAACACAGCTTTCCCACTGCCTCCTGTTACCATCTCTGGGGGACTGCCCACACCTGAGGTCCAGGCTAAAAGGGGCCAGATTTAGAAATCCGTCTGCCCAAACTGCCTCCAGCCACTGGAAGCTTCTCTCTAAGTTTCTATTTTTTTTAATAAATTTATTTATTTATTTTTGGCTGCGTTGGGTCTTCGTTGCTGCGCTGGGTCTTTCTCTAGTTGCGGCGAACGGGGGCTTCTCTTGCTGCAGAGCACGGGCTCTAGGCGCGCAGGCTTCAGTAGTTTTGGCACACGGGCTCAGTAGTTGTGGCTCGTGGGCTCCAGAGCACAGGCTCAGTAGTTGTGGCACACAGGCTTAGTTGCTCCATGGCATGTGAGATCTTCCCGGACCAGGGATCGAACCCATGTACCCTGCAATGGCAGGCGGATTCTTAACCACTGTGCCACCAGGGAAATCCCTAAGTCTCTAATTTGGACTGAACCACTGAGGGCACAGTAACCTGCCCTTAGTGTATGTATGTATGTATGTATGTATTTATTTATTTATTTTTGGCTGCATTGGGTCTTCACTGCTGCCCACGGGCTTTCTCTAGTTGCAGCCAGCGGGGGCTACTCTTCATTGCGGTACGCAGGCTTCTCACTGCAGTGGCTTCTCCTGTAACGGAGCACAGGCTCTAGGCACGTGGGCTTCAGTAGTTGCGGCACGCGAGCTCAGTAGTTGTGGCTCGCGGGCTTAGTTGCTCCACGGCATGTGGGATCTTCCCGGACCAGGGCTCGAACCCATGTCCCCTGCATTGACAGGCGGATTCTTAACCACTACGCCACCAGGAAAGCCCCCTCTTATAACTCATCTGGTCGAGGAGAACAGCCTTTCTCTCTGCCAGCAAAGAGGGAGAAAAAAAATGACCCTGGCCTGGTCATCCTTTCTGTCAAAGCAGAGGTCTTAGCAAAGTAAAGGAGAGCCAGGCAACCCAAACCAGCTGCCTGGCCAGGGCTCAGCATAAACTGAGCACAGTAACCACAGGGGAAGGGTGCCGAGACAGCCTCGGTCTAGGTAAGATGCAACCCTCCCCTGCAGTGTCGACTCAGCAAAAATGGACTCCAAACATTGGCGCCAGCAAGAGAGCAGAGAAGAAACCATGAGGGCAGGTGGAAAATGCACTGTGGGCTCCTTTGCCAAACACAACACGGAGGAAGGTGCCAGGCCTGGTCCACCTGACACCAGAGACCAAGAAGGAAGGCAAGTCCCTTAAACTGAAAACGGGTTTCAGGAACAGTACTTGGATATGGGCTTTTAACAGCCACCTTCCCACAACAGAGGGACTAAAATGACAGTCAGTTCTTCGTATGGCATGGAAGCTGCCTGTACTTGTCACCTCTCCACTTGGGTGCCATTTCTTTCTCCTTCCTTTCCATTCTTTTAAGTTCCTCAACACGAGTATTTGGTGGAGGATGGAGGAAACTATCAAACAGACAAGGTATAGAAATGACATATAGCTGAGCCCCTGGGAGAGTTAAATTATTATCCCAGTTGTCTGGGAAGGGTATTTCTGTAGGACTTTCAGGACTACATATTGGGTTGGCTAAAAAGTTCATCTGGTTTTAAGTAAAAATAAAAGACACATTTTTCACTTTCACCAAGAACTTGACTCAACACGTTCATCAACCGAACAAACTTTTTGGCCACACCCAAGAGACCAAATACCAACAGCTCCATCTATATCAGTATCTGCCCTGAGCATTTAATGTATCCCAGGCTTTATGCTAGATTATAGGAGCACCACAGTGGGTCAGAACCAAAGCCAGTCCCTGCTTCCAGGGCGTTGACACAGTCTAATGGGGGAGTGAGATATTAATCAAATCAGGACATGGAACTTCTGTATGAAGTACCGCAGGGTTCCTGAGGCAGGAATCTAACCCAGAGGGAAGGTCAGCAACGGTCTCCAGGAGAAGAGACATTTAAGGGGGATGAGCGGGAGTTTGCAAGGCAGAGAGGGGAGAACGCTCCTCCAGGCGGAGGGAACAGGATGTAAGGGACACGTGACACGTGCAGTATTCCAAGAGCCTGGAAAAAGTCCCAAGTGGTGGCCGGTGCACACGGAACCAGGTAGGAAGGATCGATGAAGCTGGAGAGGCAGGTGGATGGCCAGGGCAGTTAGGCAATGGGAGTCGTTATGTTCCAATGTGTGACTCCTGCCAAGATCCCCATGGCTGGAGGGGGTGGAGCAGGAGAGATGTGAGTAAAAAGTTCTCTACTTCCCGTAAAGTCTGCACGACACAAAGATTACAGAAGAAAACTGAACATAAAATTTATCCACCAAATCACCTTCTTTCCATCTTTGCTGTAGTCCTTTCTTAAAATGAAGGGGGGGGGGGGTGCCGCAGGCAGTGGGTCACTGATGGCCACGGCAGTCTCCCAGGACCACATTCAGCTCACAGGGCCGCAGAGCCCAAGGCACACCAAGGATCTCAGGCAGAGTACACACTCCATTGGCTGGCCTAACTGTTTATATGTTCTTGAGTTAAAAATACACCACTCAGGTCAGTGTTAACACCAGGGCCTTATTACCAAGGCTGTTTGTAAGCCGGTTACACAAGGCCAGCCTAGGACTCGCCCATCTTTTAAATGTGCCTCGATCTGCAAATTGTCTGCCGATACATCAGTGGGATTATAATAAAGCCACCAAATACACACGCATTTGAGAAAAACACTTTCCAAACCCAAGGATACTTTACTGTTTATAAATAGTTTACTTTTTTTTGATCCCCGGGCATATAATATTCGCAGTTGCTCCAGAAACCAAAGAAACATGGAACAGGAACACAAACCACAACCTCACAGAAACAATAAACAACAGATGGCGAGACATACGCGCAGGCTGCCACCCCCTGCACCAAAGGGGCACACCAGAAATGGACGCTGACACGCCAGCCTGCCAACGAAGACACGTGCTCTTCCAGATCACGCTCCAGACACCATTTATGGAGCACCGTCCACAGGACTAAGTGTTAGGTGCTTCAGGCCACCAAGGAGGTGAAGGGCCAATCACAGGCCTCAAGGAATTCAGAAACTTGAAAGGGAGGCAAGAGAAACACAAGAAAGCAGACAACGCCAGTCTTACTGTATTCTTTCTAAATACCGTTATGTAGAGTCGGGTGTGGGTTCTAACTCTGGCAAGGTGCTAGACTCTGGGCAGGTTATTCAACCAGTCTGGGCCTCGTGCATAACAAAGACATAAGATATTTCACAGAGTTAGGATGACAATTAAATGAGTGCATGTCCATGTGTCCTGATGCAAAAATGCAAACTTACTGCTATGCGTTGGGCCCCCTTCCAACAATTATAAATTATTTCAATTTTGTCCTCATAACAAGTTTAGTGAGGTGGGCACTAAGATTATCCTCATTTAACGTAAGAGGGAACTGAGTCAGAGGGAAGCTAAGTAAACTGCCCAACGTCACCCAGGACGGTAGACACAAGCGCCACCACTGCTACCACTGTGCCACCTAAAAGCATGGCTGGCTCATCTCCACCACCAACACCCCCCTCATCACACATGTGACATGAAGGGGGCTTTGTAGAGGACAGGAACACAGTATTATCTTCCCCACTAGATCCTGAAATGCTGCACTGTTCTGGCCTTTTCATGGGTTAACAGGGCTTAAACTTAAAAAGTTCAAGACAAATGCTAAAATAAATTCAGAGTCTCATGTCACATTTGCCTTAACTAATGATTCTGATAAGTTGATGTTTATAAAACTTTTTTTTAAATGTCATCTGTCTCAAAACAAAGGGAGGGGTCCCAGTAAATAAGTGTGGCCGTCATATTGCTTTCCAAATATGGACATGTCTATTTCAGGGATCACAAGCTCATGTCCAATCATTCTGCCAATTTCACCTCAATGCTCATTTTTTAAAACTCTGACTAGAATTTTCCAACTACAATGTAACTTTAAGCTTTTGTGTTTCTTCTACATTTAAAAAGAATGCCATTTCCCAATATATAACTCCCAGATGTAGAATTCACAGATGATTCATCTCGCAGAACAAGTGTTCGGAGACATCAGCTCCAAATAGAGCAAAAACTTGGAATTCCCTTCTCCCTCAAAGTAAGAACTCGCCTAGATCTGCTCTGCTCAACAAAGTTTGTTTTCAATTATATTTCCAAATTCTTTTAACAATAACTGCATGACGTCTGGCACCAACACATCTGATTCTTTGAAGTGGTTCTCAAGCAGAGAGTAGAAAATAAGGATAAAGGGTAAAGGAAGGGAGGCCCATGCATAATTTTTGTTTTAGGTCAAATATTCTCTCCAAAAGTGCTCTTCAACATATAAATTCAGACAAAACACAAGCTATGCGTTCTCTCTGAAGGTCTCCGCTACAGGAAGTACCACGGTTGAAGAAAGCTCCTGAATTTATCCCTTTACCCATCAGCTGGCTCTTCATGGGAAAACAGATCTTCAGCACAAAGAAAATGGCCTTTTACTCCTTATATCTAAACTCCAAAAACACTTTTGTTAAGTCCTCAGCACAGGTCAATTAGGAGTAATCACACTTGGAGGGTAAATTACAGAACCCTTTTCAGACACAATGAAAACATGGGATCCTTTCTGCCCAGAAAAAAAGGTGCACCAAGCCCCAAGAAGGAGAGCTATCGGGCAACAAACAAATAATTATCAAGGATTCCTGGGTACATGAAAGTGAACAATCCTGCTGCTTTCAAGTCTAAGTGGAGAAAAAGAGACAGGGATGTGTGAAAACTTACCTAACCAGAGAGACTCTTTCCTCTGGGAGAGGACAAGATATAAATAATAAATCCACCGGAACAAGGTCAAGCGAATAACAGAGAGAGTGTCTAATGTTGACAAAAGAAGCTTGTGGAAGAGTGGGAGGACTATTTGGCCTATTTTGATCTCAGAAAGCACATGGGCAAAGGCCACCTTTAGGTCTTAAAAGGGAGAATATTAAAAAAATCAAAGTCTAGTTCTTTGGACCATTTCCTTTAGTCCTAAAGTAGTCCCTAACTCTTGTTAAACTTCCTGTCAAGAAGTTCTAAACCACTAATTGTGCCTTCAACTTCATTGCATTTTAGCTGTAGCCCCAAACAAGGTTCCAGATTCCAAGAACTAGTTCTAAAGAAAAAAAGAGAGAAAAAACCAAAGGTTCCACCTTACGAAAGTGTACATGACAAAAAATGAGCGGAAGGGAAAGAAAAGCCCAAGAGTTTCCACTGAAGGCACAAACAAACTCCACGTGGAAGAAAGGTGGATATTCAAGACACAGAAAATAAAAGCTCCCAGGCTCGGCATGACAAAGTCTTCTAAGGAGTCCAATTATGACAGGGATCACAATTATCAAGACCAGTGTTTGACCAAGAGGGAACCAATGAAGACCCAGGCAGATGGGTAACTTGGTATGAACTTGACCAAAAAAAGAGTACGAGAAAGACTTCAAAATTGGAGAACTCAAGCCCCTGATTGTACATATTAAGCTGTTGAGTTTCCACCTTGAAAGGCAACCTCAAAAGAGCTCCCTGGTAAAAGGGTTAAAAGCTACGCTGATACGCACCACGTTCCCTGCATGTTGCCAATGGCGAGCCAGCTCAGAGAGGACTGACGAGGTGGTGTGTAGCTGCCCTTCCTCAGGCGATTACTAGTGAATCGGCTATAGGTGGCTCATCTACTCATTTCAGGCAGCTTATCAACACCACCTACAACTTCACTCGTCAGAACTACGCAATGAAGGCCCACTTGAGAGAGATGCTGCCTGCAGTGGCCCTAAGAAAGGCAGAGATAAGTGACTCTTGAAAAAACAGGCCCTTAATTTATTTGCCTTTTGTGACCTAAGATCTTAAAAAGCTAAATTGAAGATCTAAAGTGGGTCTGCACCAGCTTCCATAGTCTTCTTCAGGCCAGAGGGAAAAAGAGGCAATGATCAAAGAAAGAAATACGATGGAGCATTTGCCCCCTTCATTAACTCCCTCACTGAGAGTCCCCCAAGCACACCACATGTCCCTTTGCTGCCCAGGGCACCCATCTGAGGATTCCATTCAGAAGCACCAAATACACAAAGGTGATTTTTAAGTAAGTATCCTAGACGCATAGATCAATTGACTGATTCTTACCATCCAATGAGTAGTCAGTTTATTCCTTCTTTGTTTCAATTCGGATAGACTCATATACCTGTACGTATGTAGAAGTCATACATCCCCTTTACAGAAAGGAAATTAACTGATCAGCTCAAGGTCACACCGCCAGTCAGGGGCAGAGCTGGGACAAAACCCCAAAGTCTCCTGACACCCAGCCATGGGCTCTTTTCCATCCATCCACATTCCTGCCTTCACAGCTTTAAGACAACCATTTTTTTTCCTTTTAGGTCAATAATTTTTATCCCTCTTTGGTCAAGAACCCCTTTAAGAAGCTTAATGAAAATGTGGGCTCATTTCTGCCCAGAAAGATACACTGGGCTCCAAGATTTCACATATAATAAAGTTCCCTAGACAGCCCCCCACAAAAAAAATAATATTTGAGTTCAGCCAGTCTTTATTTTAGGACAGTCTGGAATGTAATATAATTTAATCAATTCACAGTACTGTTTCAAATGAACTTGTGAAAGAATCCAAAAAGCTCCATAGAAGATTTTTCTCTTGGACAAAACACAACCATCGATGAGGCCAAACCACTGTGGCCAAGAGTCCCACACAGACACCAAATCTGAGAAAACATTCAAAGGAATTTGGGATGAGGCAGACCTCAAGAGCTATAAAACATTTCAGATCGCTTTCTGGATCTCCTCTCCTCCCAAGACGAAAGGAAACCCCATCCCATTTGAGCTGTAGCTTCTGCATCCATCACGTTGCTGGATCAACAACCAACTTCCTGGAAGCAACAAGCTCTTCTGGCTGTTTATAAGTTTTGCAAGCACTGGGAGCTTGTGTGCCAGAAACTCACACCAGCCCAGGTGGAGGGAGGAAATCACAGGGAAAAAAATGTTTTTAATTAAAAAAGAAAAAAAAAATTAAAATATAAGCAAGATGCATGTTGCTGGACCAAGGGTACCACACTGCTGAAATCAGATGAAAGAATGAATTTCTCCTAATTTACAAAACAGAAATTAAACTCAGTCAGAATTCCTCAATTCTAAGTACCCCCCCACCCTGCACCTCCTCCCCTGTTAAATCTTTCTTAAACTCTTTGGACTGTGTTTCCACTTCCCTAAACACAGTATCCACTGTAAGATGGTATCTAATCAAATATGATATCAATTTAATTAAGCTTAATACAACCATGAGTTTAACCTGACCGTGTTGGACAGCGTTTAAAACCAACGAACACCACATAATCTACACAGAATTAGATTTTCAGAAACAGAATATGGAAATCATTCCACAGACTTTGATAAAGTGAGTGACTATGTAACTCCCATTCGGATTCCTAATTAAGCTGCAACCAGCATGAAATCTGTCCTAAAAGGCTCTCCTAACCAACAAAGTAACAGGCTGTGGAGAAATTAAACTATGGACTTTGACAAAACAAAACCAAAGCATTCTGCAGCTACTTGAAGAAAAAGCATTTTCAAATCTGTGTGAAGTTTAAATCAAGCACAGAGGGTTCCAGGACTGTAGTTCTTTGCTTTTGGGGGATTTTCTTCCAGGGTGCCTCTAACTCTATTTAAAGCAGCCTCAAGTAGCCACAGCTGGAGGGTCAGGCCTTACAAAGTAAACAATAGTTAACTCAATTCAGACTCATGACTTAACTACAACCAATGGCTAATTACCCCTCTATTAACCAACAATATCTGAAATATCACTTTTTAAATGACCCATTCTGAATTATGTTTGTTCACTAAAGGATTCTAATCAACAATTAATAGCATATAGAAACCGCCCAATTAAGAGCTACATGGGGAGAGATGAGAGTTCCTCAGAATTACACATTTCTGGCAAAGGACTCTAGGACAAAAGAACTTTCTAAGCACCTCCCACAAGAGAGAGAAAAACTGTATTCTGAGAACATATAAATTAAGAGTGTACACAGTATGCACTCAATAAACATTCTTTAAATGTATAGCTTACCACAATTCCCTTTGGAAAAAACAGACTCAAAATAAATGCTGATTTTTTTTCCCCAAGGCTGTTCAAGTTCACATTTCTTTAATCCACCCCACAGTGAATGAAATGAAATTTAAATTTTCTCAAAAAATACTTATATCTTAATTTTAAAAAACCTATACATTTACAGATGAAGTGATATGCTTGGATGTGTTTCCAAATGGAAGGGGACAAGTGTATTAAGGCATAGCTCAAACAAGAGGAGCCATTATCATCAAAAAGAACACAAATAAAAAAAGCTGGAGAGGATGTGGAGAAAAGGGAACCCTGGTACACTGTTGGTGGGAATGTAAATTGGTGCAGCCACTGTGGAAAACAGTATGTAGGCTCCTCAAAAAACTAAGAATAGAATTACCATACGACCCAGCAACCCCACTCCTGGGTATATATCTGAAAAAAAAAGACTAATTCAAAAAGATACATGTACCCCAATGTGCATAGCAGTTATTACTTACAACTGCCAACATATGGAAACAACCTAAGTGCCCATCAATAGATGAATGGATAAAGAAGATGTGATATATATACATATGCACACACACACACACATATAGACACACACACACACAATGGAATACTATTCAGCAACAAAAAAGAACGAAATTTGCCATCTGCAGCAACGTGATTGGACTTGGAGGGCATTATGCTCAGTGAAGTAAGTCAGACAGAGAAAAACAAATACTGTATGATATCACTTACACGTGGAATCCAAAAAATACAACAAACTAATGAATATAACAAAAAAGAAGCAGACTCAGAGAACAAACTAGTGGTTACCAGTTGTGGGGGGCAATACAGGGGTGGGGAATGAGAGGTACAAACTACTGGGCACAAGATAGGCTCAAGGATGTATTGTACAACTCAGGGATTATAGCCAATATTTCACAATAACTGTAAATGGAAAGTAACTTTTAAAAATTTTATAAAAAATTAAAAAAAAAAAACAGGAGCCATAAGCTGCTATTTGTTGAGGCTGGGGGATGGTACATAAAGTTCATTACATTAGTCTGTCGACTTGTGTAGATGCCTGTAATCTCCCTAATAAAAAGGTAAGAAAAAACACCCTATACCAACAGAAGTGACTTCGTTTTTTAAGTTCTTGGCTGCATATCCAATGTTCCCTTAATTCAGAATTTTTTTTTTTTTTTTAAATCAGACTTTTCAGATCTTCCCCTCACTAGAAAGAGAAGCTGTGGGACTTCCCTGGTGGCACAGTGGTTAATAACCCGCCTGCCAATGCAAGGGACACGGGTTCGAGCCCTGGTCTGGGAAGATCCCACATGTCAGGAGCAACAACTACTGAGCCCATGCACCTACAGCCCGTGCTCTGCAACAAAGAGAAGCCACTGAAATGAGAAGCCCGCGCACCACAAAGAAGAGCAGCCCTGGCTTGCCACAACTAGAGAAAACCCAGGTGCAGCAAGAGAAGACCCAACGCAGCCAAAAATAAATAATGAGGGGGGAGATGAGGGGGGAGGGGGGAGATGAGGGGGGAGGGGGAGATGGGGAGGGGGAGGTGGGGGAGGGGAGATGGGGAGGGGGTTGGGGAGGGGATGGGGACTGCCAGTCAGTGAGTAGCTGTCACTCCCCAGGCAGAGCCCCGTGTGTCAATGTCTTTTCATCCAGCCCAAAGTGCCACTGCTGGGGGTACAAATGCTTTCAAATGAAGAGCAAGGCCACTACAAAATTTGGAACTAAAGTGAGATTATCCATTCTCCAGTTCTAAAGTGCTCAATTCTTCTCATTGTATCTAACAGGCTATCATCAAGTAGGTAATCCAGCGAGAAAGAATTTATCAGTGCAATGTATGCCCTGACCAAGATAAGCGCCACATTACTTGAATGGCAAATTATAAACTGGTGGAAGGAGCAAAGGACAGGAAGTGGAGGTGGGGGAGGGGGACACTTGCTAAATGCTGTATAAAGGAGTCTTAGAAGATGAAGTTGTGTGATTTGTTTTTAATCAGCAAAAAAAAAAATCCCTCCATTATCTTGTTTCTTAGCATTTAAGCAACTCTACTGCAGGGCAGACCCTCACCCATTCCATTCATTTTCTTCCTAATAAGACAACTTGAGAAAAAAAAATATTTGCAGATCATAAAAGATTAGAGACCTGGGCACCATAAAAGTTTAAAGAATAATCAATGCAAAGTGCTTAAAAAGAGACAGGCCATGCTTTCTTTAAACTCTCTGAATGCCACCTTTTGCCAAAATAAACTGAACAAGCAGTGATTGGAACCTGCATCCTGGTTCATAAGGAAACCAAGATGTATTAGGACTTGCAGAGATGAACGGATTGGTTGTTCACACAATGGGCTTTACCGGTTATGCTAGATTAAATAGTAATAAAGACACAAACAATCGTAGCCGTTCATGTGGGCAAGGCTGTGAATCATGGCCATTCACGGGGGAAGGGATGCAGGTACAGGTGCATGACCAAAAGCAAACGGCTTTTCAGGTGGCATCCTTGCCAGATTCCTCAGATGACCCTGTGCTCACTGCCCGTGTCCCCTACAAAGTTACTGTACAATGGCAAACAAACCAAAACAAACGAAAAATGTCAGAGCTCTCCAGCTTTCCACACACAACCCCACAATCATCTCCCCTCACACCTCCTCCCTCAAACATTTCCAAAGAGAAGTGGGCACAGTGCAGGATTCAGCCGGACCCAGCCTGCAACCTAACCCTTGATTGGAAGAGCACATCTGCATGTTTCCAAGCAATTGACCGAGCATCTCATAGGGCTCAGTTTCAATGAAACCCTGGGAAATAATGGGATAAAATTATTAGTTTAAGGGCCTCTCACTTCTCAGCCTCCTTCCCATACCCCACCTCCCAGAATGGTAATGTTCAGTAGACAGAAATATTTGCACAACTGGAATACATTTATAAACCACCTCAATCATTTTTGCTAATTGCATAATTCATATAATTTTTTGCAACTGTTCATAGCTTCCCCCCCTGAATTTGTCTGAGCTTCCCAAGGGCACATAAAGTTTCACTCTATACATACCACCAAAAACTTCACGGCAGAAGGCTGTTTGGGTTGTGAGCCCTGCCACCTGCTTATGCCAAGAGAGATCTTCATTATCAGAAAAGTAAACTTTTCCCAGGAAGCCTCTGTCACCAGGAACTCTGACTTGGAGAGACTTGCCATGAGAGGATGCAAAACAAGAGTTACTGGGGCCTTAGCCTGAGGTGACTGATTCACACTGGACTGGGCTGAATACATGTGTCATCTAACTTAGTCTTCACAGCAGCTTAAGATAGAATATTATGATCCCCTTTTTAGAAACAAAGGGAAGAGGTTCGCCACAAATCACACACACAGCTGTAGGGTGGTGGAGCCAGGAACGGACCCTAGAAATAATTTCCCATCTCTTCATCACTATTGCCTAGTGAATGGTGAGCACCGGGTGTGATCAGCAGGGATGAGGCATCCAAATAATTAACAGAGTAAGACTGAAGGAAAGCTCTGCCCTCACCGGCTCTTTTCCCCATCAATAACCCAATCCAAGACCCAGGGTACAATCGGGCATCAAATGCCCACCCAGCGGACAGAGAGAACACCTGAAGGCAGGACGTGAAAAGCACGAAACCCAGGGAAATAGGGAAGCAGCTTTTTAAAAAAGCAGAGCGACTTCTATAAGCAGACTGGGTTTATAGCTTGCGTTTCAGAAGATTATGCGTAAAGTACTTATATTGAAACCACACGTAAAGTATTAAATTATATAAACATAACTAGTATAGAAATGTATAAAGCACAAAGCCTTTGGATAAGAAAAATTCATAAGCATGCCCCCACCAAAAAAAAAAACCCATAAAAAACCAAAACCAGGGTACAAATTGGCAACTTTCAATTCGATCACAGACAAATCACAATATTCATTTTTTTCTGTAATCCTGATTTAACTATTAATTTTGCTTCATGGCAACAATGGTCTATCAAGTTCTTCAGTAGAAAATTTCTCAGCCTTAGTCCTATAATTGGCCAATTATTAGGTAAGTCTGGACTACTATTCTAAACCCTGCAGTTACACAGAAAAAATAACTCCAAGAGGGTTAACTATTGTGAAAATTTTAACCTCTGGTCTTCAAAGTCCTACTTCTTCCCGTGGGGACATAAAAACAGATCTGAGTTTCTGACGGATTCCCACACTTTAATGTGAAACAAAAGCAGAAGACAACCACATTACTGACAGACACCATGAACTGAAGCCAGGAGGTAGATGGAATGGACCCACAGGTTCAATGCCATGCTTAAGTCATTAAAAAACACCGCTAACGGTTCCTAAATTCACCACCGGCCAGGGAACATTGGGGATTTTTAGATACTTCCCCTCCTCTGCCTGGGAATTTTCCTCCCACCTCTCCTCCCTCCTGTCTCAAGACAATGCCTTCAGCCTTTGAAACTGCATCCATTGTAAACAGCTCTGAATATTAACACAGCCCAGAGCCCAGCTCTAAAAGACCCCCAGGGTTTCAAGTTGCAGTTGCTGAGGAGCGGGGAAGGTCCCCAATGAGTTAATATCACCAAACTCATTCACAAGTCCTTGAAAATCAGGCTTGCTCATGAAACTTGAAGTCTTTCAACTTATGGGGTAAGTCAAAGGAATCCCTTTGAGTTTTAAGCCAACGACCTTGGTACCACGAACATCCTTGATTGCTTATAGCGACTTTTAATGCTACGAATCCCTTTCCCAGATCTCCCTCTCTGGTGTCACTTTTAAAATAACCAATGGCTATTTTAAACAACCTCCTTCCCCGGATAACAGACCTTCGGGGCTACAGCAGGTGCACAGAACTGGGCCGGGGGCATTGTTAAGTCACACAAAACCCTAGTAGCTCTCTCGCATTCCTGTCCACTCTGAAAGAGAAGATGCTGAAAAGCCTTTGCACCAGGGAGACACCTCTGCAGAATGGGGGAGAGGCCCTTTCATTGTGAGCGTGGTGTTTGAGGGAGAGAAAGGTCAGCCAGAGGCCATCCCAACGTGCTCAGGGAAGGCTGCGTGGGGAACTCAGGCCAAGGCATTAACACGGCAGGGAGAGAAACTTGCGGCCCCTGGAGCAGGGCTGGCGGGCCTGCGCATCCGGACATCCACTGGGAACCAGCTCTCATTACTCTGCACAGAATCGTCATCTTTCTGGAGATGAATTACTGCCGACAATACATTCAAAAGTCCAAAGGTTGGGAAATCTGGTGACCCAGTGTAATTATGGAAAAGAAAAGCACACTTCTTTTTAACACAGTCCCTTGGAAAGCGGGGGCAAGAACAGCCCTGACATACCCAAAAGGCAAGAGGCACCGTGGGCCAACACAGTTCATCTGTATTGGGCCCTGGGGGTCTCCGGGCACTTCCTAATTTCACAGTCCTCAAAAATTAGATTTTATGGCCATAATTTCATATCAGAGGGACTTAAATCCTGTCCCTTAAAAAGGCAACCAATTTCATTTCCCAGACTTCCCCTTAACTCAAAAAAAGTGTCAGAAAACTCTTAACAGATAAGTGCTCCATCATGCAGGGGAATTGAGGCCAGGCTTGTGACACGTGTTGCAAAGAAAAGGACTCTGAGCTCAGACTAAAGCTGCCCAAAACTTTAAAAGCACTTGCACTTTTCAGATTTTCTCTCTCCCCATTACCCTGTGTTCAAAAGGGTCCCTATTCAGAAAAACCCTTTGCCCATCCCCACCAATCGGAAGATGTTCATGGTCTGCTGAGTTCTTCTTAAGTGATACAGAGACTCAAAGAGGAAAATGGGCAGAAGGGAAGACCTCAGGGTAATCCAGACAAGAATCTACTTCTTAAAAAAAAAAACAAAACACACACACACACACACACACACACACACAAGAATCTCAGCTTAGGTTCTGGAACAATTTGGTCATCTGCACTTTAAATCTAATTTGCATAAACAGGATGGAAAGTATTTTCCAAACCCTTAATTCACAACACCCCGAACACCTGGGCCTTCCAGCACAGCTGTAAAATTTGAAAGACAAAGGCCCTCTTTGCTTCCCAACTACAATGGCAACCACCACAGGGCCTGTGTTTATTTTCTAATGTAATCATAAGCACCACTTTGGTGCCCAAACCAACAGAGGTTCGATTAAGTCACCCAGGTTCGGTACTGCAAACACGAAGGGAGACAAAATACAGAGACCCAAATCAATACATCTGTCTTAATGTGACTCAGAATAACCACACTTGGTGACCTTTAAGGGATGTCCTTGCTTCCGAATGCCATGTCATCTTCCCTCCACACTGAGAACGAGAATCATTTGTTCCTCCTTCAGGGCCTGCCTGCCTTCCTATCACAATCCCATTAGGTCATCATTGAGCTGCCAGACCCTGTAAGCAAGCAATACTGTGCTCAACTTCATGCCACAGACAAGAGTCTAAGGTAAATTGTGTTTAACGCATCTTAAACAGCTTCTGAAGCCATGCTCTCCAAAACAATTTCAAAGAAAGCAAACATCTGAGTTCTAAGAAGTTCAACTTCTTCTAAGGCTCTGGGAAGTTGGAATAGGGAGTGGCAGTGCTGGGAGCTATTTATGAATGTGCTGGTTGGACAAGGCCAATCGCACCTATGTAATGGGAGGCAAACTCAAGTAATGGCTCAGCTACTACAACTATAAGTTATTGTGCTGAATAAGTTATCCTCAGGCCCTGGGAATGAACATATTTTCCTTTCTCCCAGCGCCATTCCAGTTCTGCTATTCAAACTGCATTTACATCCACTATTAAAGAGTTTAACTTTCCTTATGCGGGGCTTAGGAGCAACTCCAAAATTAGATGCACTGTTTACAAAAGCAAAAAAAATAAAAAAATAAAAAAAATTCCATAAAGCCACAGGTCCCCTTCTATCTCAAACGCACAGCCTGAAATTGTTTGAACTAGCTGCAGTAAATCTAGTTCATGGGGTTATAAACTAGCTCAAAGCATTTTCTAGACACAGTGGACTCAGAGGGTGTAAACTTGGTGAAACTATAAGATTTTATTATATTATAGACAGAGACTTTCTCCCCTAAAGTCTTACTGAATCATAGCCAAGAATATAAAAGATATAAATATCTTGATGCAAAATTTAGAATAAGACTAATGACTTAAATGGAGAAATCTGAAGTCTAGGGAAAAATAAAAACACATTTGCTTGCTTTTTCTTTAATCAGGAAAAAACCCTTCACAAACATTTTTCAAAGGTTATACATTCTGTACTGAATACCACACTGCCATATACTAACCAGAAGCCATACTACTCACATCTTAAAATCGAATCAGTTAACACCATCATCAGTATAATCAAGTCTAACTGAAGCTCAAAACAGCCAGTTTGGTATTTACTAATCATCAACTGTGTGAGGAAAAGAGAAAAGACTGCAATTGTAAAGGTATTTATGACTTGTGAAATGTCACTCCTTAGGCAGACAGAAAGGCCCCCAAACAACCAGTAGTTTTGCTCCAGAAATTAAAGGGCAAGGCAAAGTAGATCTTGTGGCCATAGGAAAGTGAAAACAGAGGACACCCTGTCCCCTCCAGGAAGCCACCACTTCTGAATTAAGTGCCTTCCCCACGATGCCACTGACACCTGGCATTGGGAGTCAGTCTTCCAACAGGTGAACACCTAAGATGTTAGTCTGATTCCACCCACATGATTTAACTTTTTAAAAAACTAAGAGTATGTAAAGGAAAACCCACAATACCCACGACTGCCACAACTAAATACAATACTACCTAAAGACAACGCTGGGCTCTATCTCCCACTACCTTACACAGCCACCACCTGTGTTAAAACCCACACCTTGATCACTGGTTTTCCCTAAGGGGATTCCAAAGACACAGCAGAATACAGAAGAGAAATCCTACACATAAGTCAAGGGTCCAGTTTCAGAACTCTGTAGGACTGATCACTAGTGATCCATGTGCAGCGTGGTCCAAGTTAAAGATCTGTGCCCCGCTCTCAAAGGTACAGGATCTTCACGTCAGAAAGGAATTAACTTCCCTTCTTTCCCTTCACGGCAACCAGATTCCCAGACCACATGTTCTTAGATCAAGCCACAGGTGTTGGTTAAAACCGGTGTCACCAGTTTTCTTTCTCTTTTTTGAACAGTGAATGTCCCGCCTGAGGTTACTACTGTGCCTCTTCTATGTTCTAGGAAAGATGTCCAATTATTTAACTGAAAAGCAGAACTATTCAAGCTAGGCCTCTTCTGGAAGGTACTAACAGTTCTGCAGAGATGTTAATTACTGATAACTGGACAGCATTTTGACTCATGGACTGGATTGGTCAGAAATTTTTAAAGCCTGTGACATTCTACCATGTTTACTGAAGTCTAATGTGGTGTTGTTGTTGTTTTCCTGCCAAACCTCCTGTAAGAAGTGTCCCACCAAGTCCAGATAGGCCAAAATCCGGACAGCACAGAAAAGAACCTCTTGCGGGTAAAACACACTCTGCTTAAATCAACCCAGAGTCTGGCACCCTCTTCCAAAGTAGCACTACTCCAAAACTAATTTGCACCATTTATAGAGGAGAAATGCTAGAGGATGGGCCCCACTCCACTGGATCGTCAAGCCCAATGGGTCCCCTAGGGAACAGACAGGAAAGGTCTGGAACACAGTTCCCTAAAATGCCAACCAGGTGGAAAAGGACCAACTTCCAGCAGTCACAGATCTCCAGGAGCTCTCAAAGCCCGGTAACTCAGGGGGTCCTCCAGGGAAGACTGCCTTCTGCCCCGGGCCTGAGCCAAGTCAGGCCACCAAGGTCCCAGGGAGATGAAGTGGTGGCTACACACACTCTCACTAATAAATAATGTAAATGGAAGACTGGAGGCAAAACTCACCTTCATTCATTACCCACTGGACGGCCACGCAGCTCAGACAACAGAGAGTTGGGTTACAGAAGAGAAAAAAAGAAACACGCGGGGACCCCCAGACTGACTTCCTCACTCTCTCCCCTCCAGATGTTTCCCACTCTCCACCCACAGACATACACCCTCACCTCCTGACTCTTTACTCACATTCTCTTACCTCCAGAATCCCACCCACTCACCAACTCCCAGATGGCCTTCAGGAGCCACGCTCACTCACCTCCAGACCCCCACGACACTTTTTCCTCCTCCAGATCCCCAAGACCCACGCTCGCGCACATCCAGACCCTCACGAGACGCACGCTTTTCCCATCCCGACTTCTTCGCACGCACGCCCTCTCTCCTCCGGACCCCCAAGGACCACCACTACGATCCCACGCGAACAGTTTTCCAGCTCATTCAACTTCACATACAAGCAACTCAATCCGCACCCCTTTCCCGGGGAAACATCCCTGCCGCCCCGTCCCCAAGTGACAGCGTCCCGGGGCGCGGGGAGGACGGAAAGGGCGGCACTCACAGGCTCCGCGTCCAGGCGGGCAGGTCCCCGGGCAGCGCCGCCAGCCCGCGCCCGCCGCAGTCCAGCGAGTCCCCAGTGCAAGTGCAGGCGGCAGCGCAGGGCGCCCGCGGGCCGGCCGCGGCCGATGCGGGCTCCAGCCGAAGCAGCACCAGCAGCAGCAGCAGCCAGTGGAGGAGAAGACAAGGCGAGCGGCGCGGGGCCCCGAGCGCTCCCCGGACCGGCCGCGCCATCTTGTCTGGAGCGCGCTGCGAACTCCCGGCGCTGGGGCTGCGAGGTCCGGGGCGACCGCAGGCGCGGGCGGGCCAGCGGGGGCTCCACTCGGCACTAGGCTCCGCGCCGGGACATGGCCGCCGGCACAAGTTCTCTCCGCGGCGGCGACTCCGGCGTTCAACGGGCCCCCGGTGCCCGAGCCGCTCCGCAGCGCCCGGAGGGGGCCGCGAACCCCGCGCCCATCCGGGCCGACCCGCCTGTGCCCGCTGCGAACCCCACGGATCCGGGCAAAGGGTGCTTGGCCGGCGCTCCTCGTTCTCCCACCGCGCTCCGGAGTCCCCGTGCACGCCAAGTGCCGCCGCCGCTGCGAGGAAGGCGCTCAGGCTCGCAGCCGGAGCTCTGCGCCCGTGGGCATCTTCCTCGCCGCTACGAGCGTCCAGCTGCAGACTCCGGGCTGGACGGCGCGGCCAACCCCGCACTGCTCCAAGGGCCCGGTGCGCCTCGCTGTCCCAGCGCCGAAAGCAGAGCGCGCGCACGCAGTTCCGGGCTCCGCACGGCTCCTCCGCTCTGCGAGAACCCCGCACACTTCGCAGCCGAACAATCAGCCGCTAGCCGCTCGCCTCCCCGGGGCCCAGCCCCGGCCGATCCCCGAGGCCCCGCCCCCCGCCGCTAGCCCTCGCACACCCCCTGGGCTTCTTGCCCCGCGGCCTCCAGCCGGCCCACGTTGGAGGCTTTGCAACAGCGCCCCGCCCCGCCCCCGCCTGCTGCTCATTGGATGCCGGGGTCCACGGCGGCCAGCTTGGACGCCCATTGGAGCTCTCGCCATGATCCCGCCCCTCCCGCCTCTCGGGCCACCCCGCCCCACTCTCTTTTCCCACCCAAGGTGTGAAGGGCGGGGGACTGGGAGGAGAAAGGGAAAGACGGCCTCCGGCTCTTAAAGGGGACGTGCTGACTGATGATGGAGAAGAGGGATGCGCACGGGGGAGAGGAGGAATAAAGGTATGCCCTCTGCGTTTAGGGGAGGAGAGAACGTTGGTAGAGAGGGTAACGCCCCCGCTTTGGAGCGGCCTGGCCTCAAAGTTTCTTCCCTCCTTCCCAGACTGCAAACAGGGCCAGCGATTGACAGCAAGTTTACACCCATTTTCCAGATGCCCACTAGGAGCAAAGATGCAGATTTAAAACTTCACTAATTTCCTACTGATGGGGGCATCTTTAGTTATTTTATTAGGGGTGTCCGCCTTCCTCTCTCACAACCTGGAGCTCTTCTCGGCTCCTGACTTGTTCTTGACCTCTTTAATCCAGCAATATGTCCTTGATTACCAAAATGAATGTGTACTGCATGCAGAAACCGAATCTCAAAGGTGTACACAGTCCTACCCCCATCTCCGCCCTGGTGAATCGAAGGGTACTCCTGGAAACACTCCAGCCTTCGACAAAGGGGTTGCTTTGTTTGTTTAAATCAGAGCGTTTTAAAGCCAGTTTTCAAGAAGCAGTACATCGAGTACTCCTCAGAGACAGAGTAAAAAGGGAACTAATAATTGTTACAAAGCTACTAACTTTGGCTCCCAATAGCTGCTCCTATTGGCGTTTCGGTTTGCTGGTGTCTCATGCCCCTTCCCAAGAGTATACAAGTCTCTAACATAACTGAACACATTGTCAGGAAAATTAAGCAAGTCATGTCTGTTGAAAAACATTTGTGCCAGCAAATGAAATCTGACTTCTGTGTTACAGAAACCAAAGGGAGATGTTCCTCTGAAAGAAAAAAAAAATTTTTTTAAGGGTTTTGTCCCATTTTTGACACATTCTAAGGGGTTGCTTTAACTGAGATGTTAAAATTTTCCTCAGTCATAAGAGCGCCTCTTTTCTTTAACCAAAATTGGGTTTGGGCTTGGTAGTCAAGGGGTTGCTGGTTTCCTTTCTTTTTCTTCCCTCCTTCCCCTCTTTATCCCCCTCCCACTTCTTCTGATTTATTATGCTGTCAACTACTGGTCCCTCATTTTTTCCTTCCTTCCTCCCTCCCTCCCTTCCTCCCTTCCTTCCTCCCTTCCCCCGCCCTCCACATGATCTCGGTAGTAATGCCCAATGCAATGCTCAAATATGTGTGTAAATCAATCCAAATGTGATTCCCAAGAAACACTATCAGAAAAAGGCTGCGCCTGACCCATTCTACCTGGGGCTTTAACCAGCTTTTATGTTTCATTTGTGATCCACATTAAACATATACCTTCCACCTGGATAAGAAGCAGTATATCTCTGTTATAATGCCTTTCAGTAAAATAATAGTAATAAGAGGAGGGATGGGATTTAAATGACCCCAAATTGGTGTAGTCCTCTATGTCAAGGTTTCTTAAATTTTTCAAGACCGAAGAACACAAAACAGTAATTTAATGCAGAATACCCACGATCATTTCCTTAAACGGAACTGTCAGACCTGCCTTGCCCCACCTCAGATGAAACAGCATTTGCAGCAGAAATCAATTGAACTCATCGAACCCCTTGAGAGGTTGACCTAAAATTATCTTTCAGCTTTGTTCCATCATTGATATTGTAAAATGGATATTTATTGTCAAATGTTTTTCCAAATGCTTGTGGGTGCACCTGTGAGATGCTTCCTCGGAGGATAGGAGGATAGGAGTTGAGAATCAGCAAGGTAAGGATGTGCTCACAAATCTAAATCAGCCCCTGTGGTCTGGTTACCACGCAGCCGGAGAGAAAGATACCAAAACCCAGGAACACTTGCAGGGACGGGGCGCCTGAGCCTTGGCAGTTCCCCTTGTCTACAGCAGAGCATGAAGTCATGTCTGCTCCCCATACCGTGTATGGAAGTTTGCCCATATACTAGCAACCTGCTTGTGATTGAAAGGAGAGTGTGGGCTTGGAGAGCTCAGGGGAGAATTCACCTGTGGCCACAACCTAAAATCACAAAGACCTGAATGACAACAAGGGCAAGTTTCTAAGGGAGTCTCTGTCCCTGCTTATAAAAGAGCAAGTACCGGTCCATTCAGCACCAAGTGACAGTTGATTTGGGCATTCTGGGTCCTCATTTTCCTCCACTGCCATTTTCCCAATTTTAAAGAGTTACTTATTCCTTAAAGGGGTCATCCAGGGATTTTTCGGTTTTCCCATTCATTTTAATCTACCAGACACCAAACTCCAGGGGCCAGCATGGACTCAAATCCCCCTCAAAAATCACTGCAGGGCTCCCTCTTAAACTCTAGCAGTTAATCATCCTAAACCCACTGAAAGAGACAACCCCAAATCTAAATAGCCTGAAATGACCAAGCAGGAGACAAGCAAATGACAAAATAACAAGAAGGCAGATTGATCCCATGGACTTTTTTTTTTAACACAAATTCCAGGGGACCGAATCATGGTGGTTTATGACAGTTCTAGGTGGTTTTAAAGAACACTGAGATTCAGACATGCTTTCTTACTGTGAGAAGAGAGTTTACACCATGTTCAGTACATTAAAAGAGCACCAGGGCCGTATTCAGAAGACCTGGATTCTAGCCAAGCCTTGCTACCCATGAAACCTTTGCCCAGTTATTTCCTTTCTTTAAGCCTCAGTTTTCTCAAATGGAAAACAAGGAGAATGGTAATTCTGACCTGAGTGTCAAGACAGTTAAGGAAGGATTCATTTTGATATAGGACCTGGGGGACTTTATCAACTGTTTGGGGCTACATATATCAAAGGCTTATTTTTAAGGTATTATTGAATTCTAACTCTGAAAAAAATTGAGGGTCCAGGTACATACCATAGATGGGAAATCTTAGTAGGTGTTTTCAGCATAAGAGGGTTTTCTCCCCCAGGCATGCCACAAAGGGTTAATAATTACCTATAAAACCCCTGAAGACTTGCAGGGTGATGACAGCCCTGCTTTGAGCCTGTTTTGTATCTCTCTTCCAAGGAAAATAAAGCTGTGTACTCATTAACTCCTTCCTCCTAATACTCCTGTCAATGACACGGATGGGTAGAGGAGGTAACAGACGAAGCTTATGAGTCCAGGGATGGAATATACGAAGAGACAATTTGGAGATTTCTGTGTTCCCCATCCCAACGTGTTCCCTTTGGTGGAGGTGGGGAGACGTATGCTTTATTGTGCAACCCCTGGCTACGGGAATATTGGTTACTGCCCAGACGGTGCCAGGCTGCAGTCACTGCATTTCCACAGCAAGAATGGCCGATGCCTGAAGCTCATCTGGGCCCCTGCCCGTGTCCCCTTCCATTCCTACAGAGCAGCATCAACCAGGGGCCCCAAACCACTAGAGTCTACCTTCTAACACAAACTAGACCCTGCATGCTTGTCCTTGCAATTTTAACTGGTTCACTGAAAGAATAAAGAAAAACTTTACGGAAGCTCGGAGCATTTCAAAATTCTGAGATTCTGGAGTGATGATCAGTGTAAGAGGCAGCCTCTTTGCTCCAACGATGAAGAGACGGGTACTTACATCATCACCACAGGCCGTACCTCTCACTACCAATCTGCTGCCTTTCCAATTATCACTTGGAGCCACACGTGAAAGAGGAGGGGGGGCGGGAAATCAAAGTTTATGCTTTACTACCAGCAACTCAGAAGCAACACCTCAATGTATATAAAGAACAGCACATTTCTCATAACTCATAATAATAGTTTTCATGAAGTCGTATACCTTATATTTTTCAAAGCAAGGTCACATCATAACAACAGCTGTCATCTACAGAGCACTTATTCTGTATCTGTCATTTGGCAGAGTGCTTTAGGTACTTTTTTCATTGAGGTAGAAGCTGAGAAAAATGCTCGAGGCCACACAAGCTAATAAGTAACGAGGCCAAGATTTCAAGCTGGCTCTGAGGACACCAAATATCCGTTATGACATTTGAGCCTCATCAACTTTGAAGATGACAGTTATTTTTTTTTAAATAAATTTATTTATCTATTTATTTTTATTTTTGGCTGCGTTGGGTCTTTGTTGCTGCGGGCGGGCTTTTCTCTAGTTGCGGCGAGCGGGGTCTACTCTTCGTTGCGGTGCGTAGGCTTCTCACTGTGGTGGCTTCTCTTGTTGCAGAGCACAGGCTCTAGACGGGTGGGCTTCAGTAGTTGCAGCAGGTAGGCTCAGTAGTTGTGGCTCACGGGCTCTACAGCGCAGGCTCAGTAATTGTGGCGCATGGGCTTAGTTGCTCCGCGGCATGTGGGATCTTCCCGGACCAGGGCTCGAACCCGTGTCCCCTGCATTGGCAGGCGGATTCTTAACCACTGCGCCACCAGGGAAGCCCTGACTATGACAGTTATTATTGTTCCCACTTTACAGATGAGAAAGCCGAGGTTAAATGATGTGTCAAGGTCTCACAGGGTCAAGAATAAATGGAACCTTAAAGTTCCGTTTCAACCGTCATCACACACACACGCTTTACATTCAGTAAATATCTTAGGAGATGGGTCATGATGCTTGTTTCTCAAGGATCTTGTGAGAATGGACATAACTTCTTTCCTTTTCCATACTGGTGAATTGCTTTTCTGAACTTCCTCTCTGATTAATAAGCAAAAAATTTTAAAGATAAATATACTGGCCTTTTCCTCCACCATACATGGCAGGACTTGTATAATAATAAAAGTTAATCATTACTGAGCACTTACTATGCGTGAGGCATTATTTCACTTTATGGCTTAATTTCACTCAAGTCACATATGAATTCTAGGAGGCAGGCATCGGAAACATCATTTTATAGATGAAGATCCCAAGACTCTCGTCAATCAACTAACCCAAGCCACATCCTCGTTAGTGGTTCAGGAGCTCAAAGCCGCTGCTAATTAACAGTTAACTCAGCAGAATCACAGTTAACCCACCACTCTCTCAGCACTCTCTATTGGAATTATTTTCTGTGTTTATCATTCCTTCTAGACTGGCAGCTCATTAAGTTCAGAGCCTGAGTCTTAGCCCAGTTTCAGGCACATGGTAGGCATAGAGGCAACATTTTCTGCCTGACCTTTACCTGCTCTGTAAAGAAGGAAACGTATCATGCATCCCCTTATCCCCCATCGTGTATAATCTTTCTCTTCAAATCTGTGCATCTACGCACCTAAAGCTTGTCAGAAACTCCAATCTCAGCTCCCATCCCAGACCCACTGGATCAGGATCTGCTTTTAAACAAGGTCCCCAGGTGATTCGTTCGCACATTTAAGGATTAAGAAGCACCAGGTCACCTTATACATCCCATATACACACCTCCTGTGACTGTCTTTCCTGTTGCTGCCACAAGGATAGACCATACTCTTCACACTTTATGCATTTTTATGTGCTTGTGTGTACATTTTCCATATTTTCACAAGCCCTTAGTAAAATAATTTCCAAAATATAGGCAGGCATGTGGTTGGCATTATTGCCCCTCAACTGAAGACCATTCAAAAGATCTGCTGCCCATGAGATTTTTGGTCAAATCCTCTTGTGCCGTTCAATTCTCTTTTTCTTTGAGATGCATTCAGGCTAATAAGAAGCATTCGGAGAATTTTATGGCCCGTTATATTTGTTTCCAAAAGGACAGTTGGGTTTTAGACACATTTCAAATTTATCATAAATGTATAGCCAGACATATTATACCCTTTTCACTGTCATTCTTATCCATGAGCTACATTCTTTAGGTAATCATTTAAATATCCTTATTTCCCTGAGGGAGTTCTGACACTCTTCTTGGATTTAGATGCTATAAATCAAAGACAAGACCCCCTCACCAAAAAAACCACTATTTTGTCTTATTTGAAGTGCATTAACTAAGATTCAGAGAAGGCAAGGATATTGCAAAAATGGCCACCAATAATTTCTCCCATCAAGATGTGGAGTAAATGTCCCCTCCTTCCTTGAACCTGGGATGGTCTTGTGACTTGCTCTGACCAACAGAATGTGGTGGAAGTGACACCATGCCAGTTCTGACATGTGTGAGCACGACACGAGCAGAGATAAGCCATCCCCACTGAACCTAGCCCAAGTTCCTGACCCACAAATTGGGAACCAATAAAAACAGACCTTGTTTCAAGCCACTGACTTTTGGGGTGCTGGGTTCTGCAGTCGTAGGTATCTGAAACAACAAATGTGGCTAAGTGGACGTGCAATAAAACGTGAGTAGATGGGAGGAAGGGGGGAATAAAGTCTTATCAAATAAACCTGTCATTAGGAGTGTCCAGAAAATTAGTGTTATTAGTTGACCTTCCCTGCGTGTTTGTCAGGACCTTTGATTGAATGCAACACACCAACTGGCTGACGCGGTTGAACAAAACTTCTTGGGTAATAAATATTCTGGCTCTTCAGCAGGCCACAAAACGAGCTCTCTTCCTCCTCGCTTGGAAATTCGTACGAGAGAAATGCAGAGTATCTGCTTATTTATAAAAGATAGCTTCTCCCATGTGGCTGGCAGCAAAATAAAATAACTGAAAGGATGAAATCATGGAAGTCCTATTCTATTCTTCCTGAAAAAAATCAAATAAGGCTTAAAGGGTTTACCTTATTTTTCATAAGAGACAAATGGATGAATCTCAAAAAATGGAGTCCCGGCCATAAAACTGACACTGAGGTAGGGAGTTAGGGGGTGGGTGTTCAGTAGGGGGTGAGGGTGGTAGGGGGGTTGTAGCTCTTGGGCACAGACTAGCTTACCCCTCCCCCCCAGGTGGCTGTATGCTTACCTTTAAGGTCTGTAAGGCAGAGCTTACTGCTTCTTTGTGTTATCTTACACTGTTCTCCAGCTCTCATTACTTAAGAGTCTTTACCGTGCATGACATCTGGGAGGGGCAGGGCTGTGCAGGGTACAAAGCCCAGCAAGCCAACTCCCTGCCATAACAAGCTGTGGTGCTGTGGACTACTAGATCCCCAGCAGCTAGAACAGTACCGGATAAAGAGCAGGTGTTCAAGAAATAGTGCTGAATGAATAAATGACTGACTGACGGAATGCACGGTTTTCTGTCCATGAATCTCCTTTTCCCATAAAGACCATGAGCAGCTCACAGGAAGCAAACACAGAATCACAAACTGTTGGAAGACAAACGGACCTCTGTGACCATCTAGTGCCGTGGGTCAGGATCCACCCTAGACCTGCTGGATCAGAAACTCTGGGGCGGGGCTCAGCATCCCATGTTTCAACAACAAGAGATTTTCATATGTGATGAAATTTGAGAACCACCCATCTAGTCTGAACTCCTCATTTCACAGACCCAGAGAAGGCATAAGATGGCCTCAAAGTCACACAGCTAGTTAGAGGCTGGAAGTAGACCTGGTGTGACCAACCATCTAGATTTGCCCAGAACTGAGGGGTTTCCCAGGGAATATGACTTCCAGCACTAATACAGGGAAAGTTCTAGGTGAATCAGGACAAGTTGGTCACCTTACTAGAACCTTAGTTTTCAAATTCACATCTAGAACATTTTGCCTGCCATATAGCTAATTTACCTGAGTACCGACTATGTGCTAGCGAATGACTTGAGGGCTCTAAATGCACTAACTCACTTAATCCTCTCAATAGTCCTATCAGGTAGGAACTGTTATTATCTTCATTTTATAAAATATGGGCATACCTTGGAGATAATGCGGGTTCAGGTCCCAACCACCTCAATAAAGCAAGTCACGTGAATTTTTGGCTTTCCAGTGCATATAAAACTGATGTTTTAGAGAACAGACTTGTGGTTGCCAGAGGGAGGGGGGGATGGATTGGGAGTTTAGGATTAGCAGATGCAAAACCATTATATATAGAATGGATAAACAACAAGGTACTACTATGTAGCACAGGGAACTATACTCAATATCCTGTAATAAACAATAGTGGAAAAGAAAAAGAAAAGGGATGTTTATCTATACTGTAGTCTATTAAGTGTGTAATAGGCTTATGTCTAAAAAAACAATGAACATACCTTCAGTAAAAAATACTTTATTACTAAAAAACACTAACCATCATCTGGGCCTTCAGTGAGTCATATAGTACTAACATCAAAGATCACTGATCACAGAGCACTATGACAAATATAATAGTCATGAAAAAGTCTGAAACATGGAGAGAATTACCAAAACGTGACTCAGAGACATGAAGCGAACAAATGCTGTTGGAAAAAATGGCACCAATAGACTTGCTTGACACAGGCTTGCCACAAACCTTCAATTTGTAAAAAACACAGTATCTGTGAAGTGCAATAAAGTGAAGTTCAATAAAACGAGGTCTGCCGGTAGCATACTAAGGCACAGAAAGGATAAGGAACTTGCCTAAGGTCACAGAGCCAGGAAATCAGACTCCAGAACTCAAGCTCTTAGCCATCAGTCTCATATACTTCCTTTTTATTACAGTGGATTCCCAGCTCCTCTTCCACTTTTTTCTTTTTAATCGCATCCCTCTGTTTGTCTTCATAACACTTTTCACAGTTGGCAAATATTTTCACAGTTTGTCAGTCAGCCTCTCTAATAGTAGAAATGGAGCCTGAGAGAAGGGACCACCACTTGACCTTGCACAGTGCCTGGCGCGGAGGGGGCTGAGGACAGATGTGTTGAATGAATGTCATGGGCATGAAACACAGTAGGTTGATTGAATGACTGACTGATCAAGGTGAGTTTCCGAAAGAAAGGGGGTCTAATGTTAACTGAATACCCCCCGTGTCTCAGCCACCAGCCCAGTAAAAAGGTGGGCCAAACTTGATTTATTTGACCTGGTGTGTTTATTTTCAAGTTTTAAATATGACCTGCCTTTAGGGGTTAGGCATCTGCTGACTGTCTTAATTTATATTTCCTTCCTGCCCACCCTGACAGGCATTTTAGTTTGTAATTAGGATCCCAGGCTTTCTCTAACACAAATTCATTTATTCTTTACAACAAGCCTATGTAGTAGGTATTCCCATCTACACTTTACCAATACGAAACCTGAGGCCTGGACGTTATAGGTAACCCAGCCAAGGCCACAAGCTCCTAAGGACTCAACTCAGGGCTCCCCCTTCTCCCCACCTCCATCCCTCCACCCCACGTCCCTCTTAGCCACGAGGGGCATCACAGGAACAAGAGGGCTATTGCGGTTCAGATAAAGCGTCCATTTTACAAGGATGAGGCTTCTATAAAAGGAGGCTCGGCTTCCCTGGTGGCGCAGTGGTTGAGAGTCTGCCTGCCAATGCAGGGGACACGGGTTCGAGCCCTGGTCTGGGAAGATCCCACATGCCGCGGAGCAACTGGGCCCGTGAGCTACAATTACTGAGCCTGCGCGTCTGGAGCCTGTGCTCTGCAACAGGAGAGGCCGCGATAGTGAGAGGCCCGCGCACCGCGATGAAGAGTGGCCCCCGTTTGCCGCAACTAGAGAAAGCCCTCGCACAGAAACGAAGACCCAACACAGCCATAAATAAATAAAATTTAAAAAAAAAAAAAAACAATTAAAAGGAGTCTCCTCTTGCATTCCATACAGTCAATCCAGATGCACCTCAGGCTCTTTTAGATTGTTCTTTCTCATGACTGAGGCACCCCCTCACCGAGGAGAACATGATGTCTGGAAGCTAAGTGGAAGAAACAGTCAGCCATGTCAAATACTTTCAGAAGGTCATAGTGAGAACTACAAACCGACTGCTGGATTTAGCAATACAGATTTCATCTGTCACCTTGGCAAGAGCACTTCGGGTGGAGTAAAGGTAACAAAAGCATGAAGAGAATGTTAAAGAGAGAACTGAAGGTAAAAATTGGGCACCGTGAGGATAGATAACAGTTTTGAGAATTTGTGCTCTAAAGGGGAACAGAATAATGGATGGTCGCTGAAGAGGGAAAGAGAGTCAAAAGATGAGAGGAATAACATGATATTTACAGTGATGGAAAAATTGTTGTATAAAATGGGAAGAACAAATAATGTACTAAGGAAGGGGAGAAATGTGGAGATTTGAATTCAAGAATTCAGATATTTTTGAATAGGCAAGAGGGGATGGACTCTAGTGGAAAAATGGAGAGGTTGATCTTAGCTAGGACCGCGGAGCCTTAAATAAGCTGGGAGGCAGATTATACGGCAAAGAAGCAAGTAGCTTTGTTGCTGGAAGTCTGCGGAGGCTTCTTTTCCTTCATGAAACAGGAGGCAAGATCACTGAGAAAGAGAATACAGGTGGAGGTGTTTGAAGTTCAGTGAGCCATGACAAGGCACGAAAAAAATCATCTACGAGAGTGGGAGTGAGGGATGACCAGGGAACATAAATGTCCACTCGAGGTTAGAGGGCATGAATGAAAGTGGCCACAGCTATATGTGTCTCTTCAGTCCAATTCCTGTGCTCAGCTGTAGTCTGGTCCAGTACTGGACATCACCAGGACTCAGGCTTTGCCGGAAGCTCCTTATGAAGCAGTGAAGGGGCAGGGGGACTTGAGACTCTATGCTAAAGAGTAATTATAACAAAAGGCCATGATGTGTAAGCCAGGCAGTAAGGGATGTGAAGACAGAAAGGGGTGAGGGACCGTGTAAAGGGTGGTGTAGCATCAGTGGAATACGTCCCAGGGTTTGGAAGTCATTGAAGTCAGAGGGCTACAGGAAGTGAGCTGAGAAGCCTGATTGGGCAGGGGTTGCTCTAGTTGGCAAAGACTAGGCTGGAAATGACCACGGGAGTCAGCGGCTGAGAGCGTGTGGAAGACGGAGGTCTAGCCCTCCAGACATGGTTGAACGTTGAATAAAAGCAAAATCACTGGAGGTGATCTGATTTAGGACCTGAGAGGCCAAGATAATGGAAAGATCATTTATGATCTTTTATGAAAATGACTGTGACAATTACCAAGAATGACAATGGGAAGATTATTGAGAGAGTGACAGTGAGCCGGGAGATAACATTTTCAGGGATGGGTAGATGGCTGCCACAACGGGGTGGGGGGCGGGGCGGTGGATGGGAGAATCTAAAATCATGAGTTTCAGAGCTGTAGGGATTTGGGAGAGGAAGGAAGGAGAATGGTCTGGAAGTGGCAACTAGGATCAAGAAAAACATCTACCCCACCTCCTGGCCCAGCAACGTAAGAAGTGTGAGAGAAAAACAAACAAACAAACAGGCATCAGCCATTAACTTTCCCTGGAATTAAGATAAACAGATATTTGGCTAGTCAGTCATCAACACCAGAGGTCAACAGACTTTCCCAGTAAAGTGCCAGAGAGTAAATATTTTCAGCTTTGTGGGCCACAGAGTCTTTCTTGCAACTACTCTACTGGGCCACTGTAGCTCAAAAGTAGCTATAGATGATACATAAACGAACAGGTATAACTACAGTCCAATAAAACTTTACTTATAAAAACAGGCTGCAGGCCAGATTAGGCCTGCAGGTGGAAATCTGCTAACCTCTGACAAATACTGCTGAAAAAAAGCCCAACTGGGGGAAGGTCTCATGAACAAAAACAGGACATGTTTATCTAAAGACCAAAGATTAAAAAGGATTTAAGTTTAGGATCCTAGGTGTAAGCAGAGCGTCCATGTAGAGTTGTGAAGGTTGTACACTGCACAACCCCAGGGGGCACTATTCACATAGACTTCCAGGTCAATGACTACCCTAGAAGCTGTGCAGGGCATAATCTGAACGGTCACACATGACAGTCCTAGTTGCAAGAATAGTAACTGCAAGGATTTTACTCTAATGAAATGGTTGAAAGGATATCCCAGCTTGAGATGCTTTTGCCACTATTTCTAGAAAAATAATAACTAATTTTATTGAGCATCTGCTTTGCCTCAGGCACAATACGTGGGGATACATAAATATTAACCTCCAGCAGCCCTGTAAGGTATATATTTTCCTCTTTTAACTTTGAGATTCAGAAAGGCTAAGCAATTTGCCCATAGAACCCAGCTAGTAAATATCTAAACCAAGGTTTGCCTGACATGCAATTCCTTCTATACCTCTCTCCTTTTATATTGGTTACAAGGTTCGTTAAGGATGACCTAGTAAAGCATACATTAAAATTTTTTCTTCTGGAGACCTAATTAAAAATAATTACATACCTTAAAAGACACTGAAAATATGGCAGGCATGCCAACAAGGAAGACAGTTCTTATTATATCAATGTCTTTATGCATTTGGATTCTGTTCAGAAAAGCTCAGACTCAAAAGGTAATTGCTGGCAGTGTGCAAAACCCATCAACCCATAATTAACATATGACAATTATTCTAATTGCCTCAAACATTTCTATGTTTTTAATTGTAGAGCAATTTGCCAATCTCATCATTCATTGTCAATTCATATTTTAAACATGTAAAAGACCATGGGTCTTTATTTCCTTTGAGGCAACTGAACACATTAACTGAATTTTTAAAATACGTTTTCTTCTTTTCTCAGACCCCCTACAGATGGTTCTGATTGCAGTTTCTTCTGGCCAGAGTGTATTTTCTCTGGGTAACTTCATCTTACTTTAGCACTTTAATGCATTTTCTTAACAATTCACTTAGATCAGATCCTTGTTTCTCTCTAGACACCCTGAGCAGGGCTCCTGTTGACTTCAAAGGGAAAAGAGTGGGTGCAGGGGAAACTAGGAATCTGGTTCCTGGTTCAAAAACCCTCCACACACTATAAAAACTCACTGGTGTCTTCCTGTGTGTTAAGGGCCAATTAATACATGGGAGTGAAGCCTTTGTATGAAACCACCCTGGCAAGTCGTGAACTTGCTGGAAAGCCTAGCAACTAATGGAAAACAAAGTTTAGTGGACCCAGTTCCCATACGGCCTCCCTATTTGCTCATGGGGAGGGAGGGAGAAGAAAAAGAATTGCCTCAAAAGGCAGAAAGGCAGTTATTGACTCCTCCATATTCTCTCTCTGTCTCTGTCTCTTTCCCTATCTCTATCTCTGTCTCCATCAACTCCATTCCTTCAACAAGCATTCATAGGCTACCTTGGGCCAAACACTAGGTAGCAAAGATATTCATCGCTCAAGCGTCAACCCCCTTCATCCGAACTTCAGCAGTCACTTTCCTCTGGAATATTGGGGAAAGGGGTGGTATGCCTTAACTCCGCAGCTCGGGCAGCCTGACACAGCTTCCGTGTTGCAGAATCTTCCCTCCCCTCCGGGTGGCTTACTGTCCCTGGGAGCTCCTGGGCTTTAGCCCCATCAGGGGGATGCCGCTTCTCTGAGTGGGTGTTAGTGGGGGAGAGCGGAAGGAGTAAGATGCCTTTACCTTGTCCCTTACTGCCCTCCCCGCCTACACACACGAACGCACCATCACCACCACCGCCTGTACGAGGCTGTGAGAATTTAGTGATGGCTTGGAGGTATCTGACGGAAATAGGAAGACAAAACTTTTAATAATGTCAAACTCTTCATAGCTGTTTACCTGACTGTTACATAGAGCAGGGGGAGGCACAGAAAGTTCACACCTTGACAGGGGTTTCTAGCCTGGCCTTGTTTTTCAGACTCCTGGTCACTCTCTTCCCAAGACCATCTCCTTCTCCAAATACACCCCCTTTGCTCTTGCCCTTGTGTGGGGATGCTCAAATCTGACTGCATATTCCCTGGGGAGCTCTACCTGGACCAGTTAAATCAGAAGCTCTGGATGTGGAGCTGGGCATCAGTACACAGTTTTTCTCTTCCCTGGTGACTTTAATGTGTAGCTAGGATTGAGAGCCGCTACCCTAGGAGAGATCCTTTGTCTCCACCAGGCCAAGGGGCAGGATGGGAGTCGGGGTACAGGTCCCAAAGCTTGAATTATTCAGTCTAGACCAGAGTTTGCAAATTGGAGGCCCACCCACAGGCTGGATCCGGCCAGCAGATGTGTTTTGTTTGGCCCACACGGGAGTTTAAAAAAAATGAAAATACTTGCCAACATTTATTACTGGGAATATATTGCAGAAAAATCTGGATATCTGGCTTCGTTTGGAAAATAGGATTCTCTGCCCATTCTCGGTCTGCATTCCTGTGTGACCACAATTGGCTGGCGAGGAGGAGCCACCAGGCCCTGAGGTGCAGCTTGTGCTCTCTGGTTCACCACAATCCTCACCACTCCCTAACGCCTCACTCGTTTTCCTTCCTGGCCCCTGTGGCTCTGACTAATGGGGGAGGGGGGGAAGAAGCCCTGTCTCCCTTTGTAATATCTCCCCTGTGAAGTACAATACAAGGAACGTCATCCACAAGATAAGGGTGGCAATAAACCCCCAGAGATTCCTGGATTCACAGAGAATTAAGGAAGAGAACTCTTTTTCTATACCCAACTTAATCTGCACAGGCCCCCTGCCTACCATGGGGGAGTACTTAATATTATTTTCACAGAGCGGGGTTGGTTTGAGGCCCACCCCATCTCCTCCCTTTACCTTCAACTCCATTTCTTTGTTTAATCTCAGATTTGGACTCCCATAGGGGAAAAAAAAAAAAAAAATCCCACCCCCGGACTCCCAATCCATTCAGTGATTATCAATGCTCTAGGCCAGGCCAGGTGGTCCCACACCTGTCTCCCTGGGGTGGTATTTTTTAATATGTGGCTCACACAGCTCGTGGCAGATTCCTGGGCCTTACCCTAGACCCACTGAATTGAATCTCTGGGGAGCGGGGCCAGGTATCCACATTTGCCAAGTGACATTTTTACCCGAGAAGAATTTTAGCAGCAGCTCATGGCAGCACTTATTAAGCGCTTTCTTTGTACTATCTCATTTAATCTTCACAGAAATCCTTAAGCTGGGTAGTAATAACTCTACTTTACCAATGAGGAGACTGCAGCACAGAGAAGTTAAGTAACCTGCTCAAGGTCACACAATCAGTAAGTAGTGGATCAGGGATTCTAATCTAGTTTCTAGTTGAAAAACCACTTCTTTGAGTTTTGAAAAGGAGGCAGGAAGAAGATTTATGAGCTCTCAGACTAAGCAGGTCAAGGAGGATGGGGTAGAATTTTGTCCATTTACGATTAGAAAGCATTGCCTTGCTTTCAGGAACTTGAAAGTGTTTGGGGTAGAGACTAGACAAAAGCATATTACTCATAACATATGGTAGCATATGGTTAGATGTCAAAAATACCCTGGGTCCATAGGATCTGGTCTCTGCCTCTCTGACATCATCTTTCCACCTTATCCAGCTTCCCTGCCGTCCCCCGAGTCTGCACTGCAACTTAGCATGTGTGGGTCCCTCTGTCTGAATGTTCTTCTTTTAGATCCAGGGTCAGCACGCTTTCTCCCTAACAGGCTAGACAGTAAATATTTTAGGCTTTGGGCACCATCAGTTCTCCGTTGTAACTATTCAAGTCTGTCACTGTAGCATGAAAGTGGCCACAGACGGTGTATGAGCAAGTGGACACGGCTTTGTTCTGATAGACCTTTATGGATTCTGAAATTTGAATTTCCTATGATTTTTATGTGTCACAAAATATTTTTTAAATTTCTTTAAAAAGGTTAAATTTGTTTTCAAACCATTTAAAAACATAAAACGTATTCTTAGCTGGCAGGCTGCACAAAAGCTGCTAGCAGGTAGGGTTTTTGTGACGGGCCATCTGCCTTCTGCCTTAGATCTTCTCATGGGAAGTGCTTTCTTGCACCTCAAGCTCAGCTCAGCTTCTCAGAGGCCTTTCCTGACGCCTCCAGCTCAAGTTGCCCCCTCCCTTCTCTGTTCATATCTCTCCCATCACCTTTTAAAACGACTCAATATTGCTTAGTACCATTTTAGGGTGTTCTTGTTCATACAGTAGTATATATGCTCATTGTGGGTCTCCCTCTGCTAGAATACACGTTCCGTGAGAGCATGGAGCTGGTCTGTTTTCTTTGCTGTCTCTTCACTGTCTAAACAGCTCCTACTGGCACTCAGACACTCACAGAGAGCGAGAACCTGGATAAACCACTAGACAAAACTCTCCAGTCGTACAACTCACAGCTCCTTCGACTGGTCTCTTGCAAACCTTTCGCTATGCTGAGCTCAGGGGCTACAGAGATAAAATACCACCCAGCCACTGCGCGCAGGAGTGGTTAAGTCATAGAAAACAACAAAAACAAAAACAAAAAGCCAACAACTACTTGATTTCTCTTATCTAGAATAGAATAGAGTTTCCTAAATACCAGGGATGGCTACAATTGAATAATGCCCATCATTCTTGGAGCTAGGCACACTTCTTTTTCGGAGAGCAAAAATTTCATCTCTGGCTAAACTAAGGATTTCCACATTTCCTTATGAAAAGCTTAAACAACCAGGGCTCATGATTTTCTCTCATGTAAATAAATAAGACAGTAAGCAGCTCTTAAATGCTGTGTCTCATCAGGGCGTGAAGGAAAGGGACTCCTTACAAACTGGCCCCAGCACACACACAAGAGAACAAACTTGTGCTGTTAAGACTTTTATGACCAGGGCCACTGGGTCCCACGATCACAGGAGAAGTTTCCCCTGACGCCCTCAGGGTCAGCCAAGCAGCACAGATGGGCGAACACTGTGATGTTCACCTATTCGAGGGAGGTTTTCCTTAAGCCACAATCTTTCAATCTTAAGCAGCAATTCTTCCGTTCCACTGAGAGCCCATGGGAGGGGCCTCTATCCTCCCAATTGCCCACTGAGAGTGGGTTTCAGCCACTCCGGGTGAGCAGCCCAGTGAATGCTAAACACGTGATGGTCACATTTCCCAGGTACCGTTAGTCCCCTTTGGACTTCACCACACTGGATTCTCAGGCTGACGGGGAATTTGTTAAAGAAAAATCACTGCCATGGTTCTACCCTAGAGGCCTGAAGTTGAGGCTGAGCGCTGGACGCTGTGTCCTCTGAGCGTCTATTTCAAACAACGAAGTCCCAAAGGGCCCTGTGGGCATTAGGGCAAAGGCAGCAATGCCTAAATGCAGGATTCCAAAGTTAAGATCTGCTGTCTCCTATCAAACTCTTAGAGGAAAACATAGGCAGAACACTCTATGACATAAATCACAGCAAGATCCTTTTTGACCCACCTCCTAGAGAAATGGAAATAAAAACAAAAATAAACAAATGGGGCTTCCCTGGTGGCGCAGTGGTTGAGAGTCTGCCTGCCGATGCGGGGGACGCAGGTTCGAGCCCTGGTCTGGGAGGATCCCACATGCCGCGGAGCAACTGAGCCCGTGAGCCACAATTACTGAGCCTGCGCGTCTGGAGCCTGTGCTCCGCAACAAGAGAGGCCGCGACAGTGAGAGGCCCGTGCACCGCGATGAAGAGTGGCCCCCGCTTGCCACAACTAGAGAAAGCCCTCGCACAGAAACGAAGACCCAACACAGCCATAAATAAATAAATAAATAAATTTAAAATAAAAAAATAAAAAATAAAAAAAAATAAACAAATGGGACCTAATGAAACTTCAAAGCTTTTGCACAGCAAAGGAAACCATAAACAAGATGAAAAGACAACCCTCAGAATGGGAGAAAATATTTGCAAATGAAGCAACTGACAAAGGATTAATCTCCGAAATTTACAAGCAGCTCATGCAGCTCAATATCAAAAAAACAAACAACCCAATCCAAAAATGGGCAGAAGACCTAAATAGACATTTCTCCAAAGAAGATGTACAGATTGCCAACAAACACATGAAAGGATGCTCAACATCATTAATCATTAGAGAAATGCAAATCAAGACTACAATGAGATATCATCTCACACCGGTCAGAATGGCCATCATCAAAAAATCTACAAACAATAACTGCTGGAGGGGGTGTGGAGAAAAGGGAACACTCTTGCACTGTTGGTGGGAATGTAAATTGATACAGTCACTATGGAGAACAGTATGGAGGTTCCTTAAAAAACTAAAAAGAGAACTACCATACGACCCAGCAATCCCACTACTGGGCATATACCCAGAGAAAACCATAATTCAAAAAGAGTCATGTACCAAAATGTTCATTGCAGCTTTATTTACAATAGCCAGGACACGGAAGCAACCTAAGTGTCCATCGACAGATGAATGGATAAAGAAGATGTGGCACATATATACAATGGAATATTACTCAGCCAGAAAAAGAAACAAAATTGAGTTATTTGTAGTGAGGTGGATGGACCTAGAGTCTGTCATACAGAGTGAAGTAAGTCAGAAAGAGAAAAAAAAATACTGTATGCTAACACATATATATGGAATCTAAGAAAAAAAAAAAAGGTCATGAAGAACCTAGGGGCAAGACGGGAATAAAGACACAGACCTACTAGAGAATGGACTTGAGGACATGGGGAGGGGGAAGGGTAAGCTGGGACAAAGTGAGAGAGTGGCATGGACATATATACACTACCAAACGTAAAATAGATAGCTAGTGGGAAGCAGCCACATAGCACAGGGAGATCAGCTCGGTGCTTTGTGACCACCTAGAGGGTGGGATAGGGAGGGTGGGAGGGAGAGAGATGCAAGAGGGAAGAGATATGGGAACATATGTATAACTGACTCACTTTGTTATAAAGCAGAAACTAACACACCATTGTAAAGCAATTATACTCCAATAAAGATGTTATTAAAAAAAAAAAAAAGATCTGCTGTCTCTTTGACAGAGAGCCCTGTAGCAGTAACTCAAAGCACTGACTATGTCTCATTCATCACATTAATTATAAGTCATTAAAATGATTCAAGGATCACTTTCTTGTTCCTTAGGGTCTGGAGCTTTAATGGAGCTTCTATTGAGCATTTACTACATACAAGGCACTAGGCTGATGGATGAGGGAAGTGAGTGGGAGTGTAATACAAGGATGAAGACAGGAGGGCCCCCCAGGTTGGAGTTCCCACCTGAGCAAAAGGATGCATGTGTTGGATAATATAATTAGGTATTTAGATAATTAGAACTGGGAATTGAATGTAAGTTTCATCATCATTGGAAAAAAATCAAGCTACTCTTGCTGGCTACCAATGGCTATTGTTAATTGAATACATAATTTGTCTTACCTTATTTAATTCTCACAGGCAATCAATGAAGTAGGTTGTCTTTTTTGCCCCATTTAATAGATGAGGCCACCAAGGATCAGAGATGTTAAAGAAACAGGTGCTAGTTCACACAGCTAGTAAATGCCTAAGCTGGGGATCAAACTGGGGTCTGTCTAAAGGCCATCTACCTGATCACTAAGCCCCTTCTGATAGTGCCCTCCTGGGTTGGTCTAACCCTTAGTTAAGGACAAAGGTCTTTACTCACTGTGATCTTCTTCCCTAACTCTACCCCGCGGTCTTACTTCCAAGAGCTGTGATTTTACCATTAGAGATTCATTCCTTTGGGGGAAATCCAGGTCTCTTGGTAAATTGTAAATGCCCCCTCAGAGGAATTATCCCTTATGAACTGCTCAGTGTCATACTGATAAGGGAAGCATGGAAAGAATGGGTTGGGAGGTAGGCACAGTTTAGAGAGCAGCCTTCAGAGGAGTCCCTCATGAAGCTTGCAGCTTAGGGTTCCTGGTGCCTCTGGCCATAGGACAGAGGAGGGGAGTGTGAACAGAGATGAGCCTTTCCCTTCCCTGCACCGGGCTGCAGGCCACCACCAATATGTTTTCTTCCTGGCACCCAGCTATGCTACATCTTCTTGCCTCCCTTACAACAGGTGTGGTCTCACTAAGTTCAGACCAATGAACTATGAGTAGAAATGAGTCTAAGATGGAAAAGCCTGGATCCCTAAGCAAGTCAGTGCCTGGACCCTTGCCCCCCTCCCGCTCCAATGAATTACGATATGACTGAGGAATAAACCTGGTGTATTAAGCCACTAAACTTTGGGGACTGTTTGTCACAGCAGATAGTTTACCATACTACATGCCCTATGTGTTCCCTACCATCTTCCCCCTTTAACCTGTCAACCCTTAGCTTTCATCCTCACGTGTCACGTGGAAAGAAATGCCTATTTATTTAGAGTTGGCTGTAACAAGGTGGACTGGGGTGGTAGTGTCCCCCTTTCCGCCCCACCCCCCCAAAATTCACGTCTATCCCGGAACCTCAGAGTGTGATCTTATTTGGAAACAGAGTCATTGCAGATGTAACTTGTTAAGATGAAGTCAGACTGAAGTAGGGTGGGCCCTTAATCCAATATGACTGGTGTCCTTACAAGAAGATGAGAAAAGACACAGCGAGAGACACACAGGAAGAATGCCCCCTAACGATGCGGACAGAGATTGGAGTGATGTATGTACAGACCAAGCAGCGGCAAGGATTTCCGGCAACACCGGAAGCTAAGAGAAGGCACGAAACAGATTCTCCCCTAGACCCTCTGGCGACAGCGTGGCCCTGCTGATACCCTGATTTAGGCCTTTTAGCCTCCAGAAATGTGAGAGGATAAATTTCTGTGGTTGTAAGCCACCAAGTTTGTGGTAATTGCTTATGGCAGCCCTAGGAAACTAACACACGAGGGAGGCGGCCACCATCACTTGCATTCGTCAGAGACTCAAAGGCTCTCAGGAGAGGGGCAAATTTTTAGAGCGAGGGAAAGGGAAGGCTTTAGGTGTACCCCGATGGGAGGCTGTTGGCACAGGAAAGGTAGGGGGCAATTAAGTAGACGTTGTAGGCCAGGATTCTACTGACACATCTGGTCCTGCCACTGTCCATTTACATGTTCAGTCTCTAAGGTGAAACCCTTTAAGGCCAGCATCCTCTGAGAAGCCATCTCTGACCCACACCAGAGCCCCTGGAGTATCTCCACTGATGTCCCTTATCGTCTTGTCTCTTCTGAATCTTTCCTGATTTTCTACCTTCTTCCTCCTCCTCCTTCTTTCTCTCTCTCCCCCCTCTTCCTTCTTTTTCTTCATGCCTTTGTTTTTTCTTTATTCCCAGGAAGTAAGTTCTTTAGGGAAAGCATCCTAAGAAACCATAACAAAATAATAAAAATGATAATAATTGCTAATATTCACTGAATACTCTACTCACTAGGTGCCAGAAATGTACACTTTCCATTGAATCCTTTCAACAAGGCTGTGAGTTAGATATTATTAGCTCTGGTTTGCAGATGAGGGAAAAAGATCAAAGCAATTAGGCAACTGGAGTGCTCTTTTTCAAGCCTATGAAAAAGATCTTTCTCCTTTTTATTCCTCACATTGCCTTCTAATAATTTTCTCTTTATAAAACTATAATTGCCATCTTATTGGGATGAGTATCTTATTACTGTTATTAAATGTATTTTCAAAATGTCTGCAAAACCTTTTCAATGCTCTTCTTACAAAAGAGAAAGGTCATATTTTGTCATGACATAATAACGGTTAAAATGGGAAGGGTTGCTGCTAAATGCATTTTGAAAGGAAAATTGTATATTTAAACAAGGAATTTTAATTTCTAAACGCTGATACAATGTAACCTCGGAAAAGAGAGCCGATAAAAAACAATTTTATGGCAAGCACTTGAGTTGGTCATTACAGATTTACATTTTGATTGAATCAGCAAAACAAACTATTAGGCAGCATTGAAAATCGATGTGAAATGGGTTTCTGTGTGACTTGCCCACTCACAAGTTGTAGTTTGACAGAAAGCAGGTGCTTCATAGGAATCCAATTAGATAGATTGGTTCAATACAACCTAAAATTGATTACCCATAATTCACGGCACAAATCTATAGTCATGTCCACAGTCTGCCCTCTGAAGAACATGGTGACCTTTGGCAAGAAGAACTTGCTAAACCTATTTATTCATTAACAACAAAAATTGCTGAATACATGTTAGGGACCAAGATAGGTGCTAGACACCATGGCAGCCACTAAATGGATCACACTCCAAACTCACAGTCTTAGAGAAAAGATCAGGCACGGACCAAAGTACCTAGACAATGATTTAGGTCACTTCAAAGGTGTTCTCAAATTTTTTGACATTCCGGTCCATCCAGTGTGTGACTGCTTTGGGTGATAGAGTAAGGCAGAGCAGGTCCAGGCCGGCCTTTGTAGGGACTAGGAGCTTCCCTTTTGGTCTGTTGGATCCCTGGGCTTCCATGTAAACATTTCAACTACCCTGCGGCCTGTGAGGAAGCACAAGCTGGGCATGTGGAGAAGCTCTGTGGAGGGAGAGAGCGAGCAAGAGAAATACCTGAGTCAACTCAGCTGAGGTTCCAGAAATCATCGAACAGAGATATGCCATCCCTGCTAGGCCCTGACCAAATTTTTGACCTAGAGGTTCATGAAATATAATAACAAATTATAGTTTTAAGCCACTAAGTTTTGGCATAGTTTGTCATGTAGCAACAGATAAGCAGAAATGCTTAGCGTCAAGACAAAGGGATAAATGAGAACCATGAGAAATCAGAAGAAAGTTCTGTTTCTTGCCTTAATTGATGGTGGGAGGAAAGGCTTCCAGAAAGTAGTGACATTTGAGTTGAGTTTGGAAAACTTGAGGATTAGGAAATTCAGAGATGAGAGGATAAGGACAGTCCAGGATTAGGAAATTCAGAGATGAGAGGATAAGGACAGTCCAGGCAGAGAAAATAATGTGGGTAAAATAATGTGGGTAAAATAATGTGGGTATTGAGGTGAGAAAGTGATGCATGTGCGGAAGCTGGAGTGGTTCATTTTGACAGAAGAAAATGGGCTGCAAGAGAGATTTCTTGGGATATGAATAAAAGAAAGTCTGGAATCAAATAGGACATCACCGAAGGCCTTAATGCCAGGGTGAGGAGGTAGATTCAATTAAGTCGACGAGGAGGAGCCATGCACTATGGTGAATAGAGAACTGATGTTGTTAACCCTGGGCCTTGGAGAAAGTTAATCCAGTGGGATTGGAGGTGGGAGTTAATGAAAGGTAGGAGGCCAGTTATGAAGGTCCAGCAGATGGAGAACTGAGGGTGCATCCCGACATCTCTTTGGGGTAGAGGTGGGGTACTAGAAGGTATGAACTAGCAGGAAAAGTAATGGCCCCCCAGAAACATTCATGTACTAATAATACCCAGAATCTATGAATATGCTACCTTATGTGGTAAAAGGGACTTTGCAGATGTGATTAATGGCAAGGACGTTGAGATGGGAAGATTATCCTGGATTAACCAGATGGGCCCAATTTAATCACATGCATCTTTAAAATGGAGAGCCTTTCCCAGCTGTGGTCAGACAGATGCGACCATGGAAGAAGGGTCAGAGAGATGGGACGTGACAAGAACTTGACCGGCCATTGCTTTGCAGATTGAAGAAGAGGGTTATGAGCCGGGGTACGCAGCACCTTTAGAAGCTGGGAGGAGTCATCAGCTTGCAGTCAGCAAAATAATCTGGAACCTTGGTCCTAAAACTGCGAAGAACTGAATTTTGTCTACAAGCCAGAAGAGCAAGGAAGCAAATCCTCCCCTACAACCTCCAGAAAGGAATGCAGCCCTGCTGACACTTTAAGTTTAGCCTCATGAGACTCAAGTCAGACTTCTAAATTCCAGAACTGTAAAAGAATATATTTGTGTTGTTTAAGCTGCTAAGTTTGTGGCAAGAGTAGAAAATGAGTACAGATCTCAATGAATGAGTGATATTTATGGAGGACCAGGAGTTGACAGACCTCTCATAAGCTTCATCTTCACCCACCTAGGTGATCTTGAACAAGTTATCTAACCTCTCTGAGCTCTGGTTTCCTCTTCTGTTAAATGAGGGGGCTGAGCAAGAATAGTTGCTCCAAACTCCATGACATGCTTGATAGAGAATGTTCTCATCTGCCAGGCATGGGTGGGCATAATCTCAATTGGAGGACATTTCCAAGGTTCTAGAGATAACACCCTTTCCTCTCCCTGTCGAGAAATCATCTCAGAATATAAGTGACATTTTGACAGGCATAACCTTATATTTACTCCAATTTACTGAGCTTAAAGGCAGGGCATGACATTTTATGTACATATGTTCTCATATTTTAAAACAGGGCACAGAATTTCATTAATATAACACAAGACAAGAACTATATCATATTATAAATATCAGCAGTGAATTATTACTATAAGTGTCACAGTACTAATAGTAGTAGGAACGCTGCATTAGATGTGGTCCACCCTCTTCCTAGCACTGACATTAAACAGTTTTAGAAAATGAAGAGTGGCCTCAATTAGCTGAGGCTGAATCACTTGCAGCTGACAAGGTGGGAGGATGGTGAAGGGGGATAAGGTGTTTTCTAAACTTGAAAACAAAAATCAACCTCTCCGCTGCCCCCTGCTCCCCACCATCAGACCAAAGAACCTGAACACATCCTTAATATGGTAATACACTATTAGACTTGTAATTATTTCATTAGAAAATGACACCCCAAATACGATCCTAACTTTGTGGAGAGAGCAAGGGTCAAGGATCTCCTAGTAATTCTTAATGAATTTCTTACTGAATAAGAAAGAGCCATAAAGGGTAGCAAGAAACCCAGCAATATCGACAACAGGCCGGCCTGAGTTGCGGTCTACTATTGAATGACCCAGGTTTCACGTTGAACAGCTGTGCCAGGAAAAGCTCTAAATCTGAACATTTCAATATTTTCAAGGCAGTTCAATTTGAGTCGGGCATCCTGACACAAAGCACGTGAATTTCTAGAGAAAGAGATGGTAAGTTGTTGGAGGAGAGAAGCCCTTGTGTGGGAGTGGGGGAATAGGGCGGCCAAGGTCATGGGTCCCGGGGTCAGACACCCCCGTGAATACACCCCATTTCTGCCACTTACTACGGGTCTGACGTTGGGTGAGTTATTTAGCTCTCCCAACTTCAGTAGCCTCATCTGCAAAATGAGAATCACAGTGCTTTCTTCACGTTCTAAGTGTTTACACTGAGGCCTGGTGGGCAGTAAGGACTCAACGCCAGCTCTCACTATTGTTAATAAGACCACAGACACCTCGAGGAAAAGCTGCCAAGTGGACTAGATCATTTCTTGCTATGCATTATATTAATGAAATTCCTTGTCTGCTTTGTAAAATATTACGGTACTTTTACATGAAATTCCAAACCCTGCATCTACGCTCTTAATTACCTTTTGGGAATTCTCTATAGTTTGGCTTTCGTGTCATTTCCATCTTCAAATCTTAATCTTTGGAATATTTGAATTGAGCAGACTTTTTGAGGACAGGATTACACTGGGCACTCCTGGCCCAGTTCTCAGAGCAAGGGATGTGTTAGTCGTCAGAACTCTGAGGTGTCCAGGTTAGAAGACCTCCCCCACCCATGACCCCGAATCCACAGTGACCTGAGGTAGAGAATGAAGAATACAGATAAATACACCAGAGAAAGTGTTTTTGTTTTCAGGCACATGACATTGGTAGTTATAAATTGATGACTGGGACACGAAATAATCAGAATAACACAAGGAATCTCTGGTAGAAGTGACTCAAAGTGATTGCCTTGTTTTCTGTTCACACCAGTGAAACTTGAATGGTACAGACAAAAAAATGCAATTGGACGGGGAGTCAAGGGCAATGGGCTCTAATCGTTGCTTTGCCACAAATAGTTATGTGACCTTGGGCAAGTCACTTGCTCTTTCTGGGCTGCATATTTCTCCTCTGTAAAATGAAGAAGTTGAACTAGATCAGTGCTTCCCATTCTGGGACACACAAAACACTGGTGGTATGCAACATGGTTTAGGTAATTTTGTTATGTATTTACTTTAATATTAACCTGGGAAATATGCTACATATATCAACCCCATGATTTCATGGATATTACTGCTTTAAAAAAGGCTAAAAATATTTAAGTTTAGAAAGAAGATGCAAAAATAGATGATAACATGTTATATTAGACACTGGTCTGATTTCCTAAGGTGTGTATCCCAGCTGATGACCTTGACTGTGTGCATTAATCATGTTTTTTTCTACATTTTATGATGCTTTGACATCTTGGGGCCTCACAGAGCCAGGAAGGGAGGGACTGCCCCCACAGGGCTAGCAAATTCCTAGAGAGAGCAAACAACTTGCCTGAGGGCACACCTTTGATAAGCAAACAACAAATACTGAGTCCAAACTCCCCATTTGTTTCCTTTTGTTAGCCTCCTGTAGGCTGGGACACTATCCCCCGGCCCTAAATCACCCCAGGGCCAGGTACTGGACCAGTAGGGACCACCCCTATAGCCCAGAGTCCACTGAAATTGTTCAAACTATCCAATCTTAAACCTGCTTGGCTTGCCTACCCTGACTTGCCCATTCCTTCTTGAGAAAACCACAAGCAAGGCTCTGGACCATCTTTCCCCTCATTCTGCCTCCTGACCCACCCTGGTGCTTCCCTGTATAGCCCTGCATGGTGTGGTGTGTCCCTTCTTTGGGAATTGTGAGCAATAAACTATCTTTTTAATGGCATTTTTCTCCTGATCTGTTGGCCTCACCATGCCTGAATAAAAACAACATCCCAGTATGTTTGAAAACAAGATAAAAGGACATCTTTGGTTTACTCTAGTTTAGAAAAACTTTCACTACATCACCCTGCATGCTGGCTCTTTCTCTGTCTTAAAAATTGTCCTGTTACAGAAAGTAGGTTGGTTGCCAGGGGTGGAGGGGAGGAGGGAATGGGGAATGACTGCTAAAGGGTACTGGGATTCTTTTGGGTTGATGAATGTTGTGGAATTAGATAGCACTGATGGTTGCACAACTTTGAAAACGTACTAAAAAACACTGAACTGTACACTTTAGCAGGGGTGATTTTATGGTACGTGAATTATAGCTCAATTAAAAAAAATTTTCCTCTTGACATTTCCTCTCCTCCTGTCAAACTCCTACTTGTCCTGCAAGATTCACTTTAGATGCCTTCTCCTCCCCCAAAGCTTTTATTGATACATGAATTCCCTATAGTCACTGCAGTTTTTCCTGATGTGATTTAAATACTGGTTTAAATAGGGGTACGGGGTTAAGAAAAAGAAACCCTTTGGGAGACCCGGCTCTACTGTCCGTGAAGCTTGTCATTTAACACTTTCTTCCCTTCTCCTCCTTCTCCCCTTGATCTGAGCATTGGTAGGCAAATCCTAGTTTGACTTCAGTAAAACAGAATCCCAGATGTGTGATTTTTTGCTGTGACTTTTCCCACAGTTTTCCCTGGAGCTTTTAAATTAAAACAAAAAAAGAGAGAGAGAAGGGACACTTTGTTTTACACTTGGAGGCACTGCATTTCAGAGATTGGGGACAGATGAGTTTGGCAGTTAAGTGTGGTCCAAGTCTTATCTTTTCTATTAACTTACGCTGGAAAATATGACTTTTTCTCATCAAAGCCTGTAACTTTGAGAAAAGCCTGAATCCACAAATGCCCACTCTGAAGGGCCATGATTTAATAAAATTTCAACAGATGTTGACTCTTTAAAAGATTAACTGAGAGCTTTGATAGCTGGTTTTGGCAGCCTGTTCCTTGGTTCCTGGGGAAGGGAAAACCAACCCTACGACTTCTACTTATCTGTCCATATCTTGTCTAGGCTAACTGTCAGTTATCTTTTTCTTTGAAAGGGTACAGTAATCCCATTCATGAAAGAGGTTCCTAGAAACAGTGATTAACTGTAATGGTGCATCTAAGATAAGACTCTCCCTAACCTCCTTTACTCCGGTAAAGAAAGCCCCAGCCAAACCTTGATCACCTTGAAGAACACCTGGTTAAGCAAAGGGAGGACTGTTTAGTAGTCAGGTGGCAGGTGGACTTGAAGGAGTTAAGGAGTAGGCCAGGGTATTCACTCTTCCTTTCAGGCTAGGAAGATTCTAGTGCTTCTCAAACTGTAAAGGATACACAAATCACCTGGACACCTTGTTAAAATGCAGATTCCAGTTCAGCAGAACTGAGGGAGCCTGAGATCCTGCATTTCTAGCGAGCTTCCACTTGATGCTGACGCTGCTGATTTCCTAAGCATCTTGAAAACTGAGATTCAAAAGAAGTTTCTGGGGCTTCCCTGGTGGCGCAGTGGTGAGGAGTCTGCCTGCCAATGCAGGGGACACGGGTTCAAGCCCTGGTCTGGGAAGATCCCACATGCTGCAGAGCAACTAAGCTTGTGCACCACAATCACTGAGCCTGTGCTCTAGAGCCCGTGAGCCACAACTACTGAGCCCGTGTGCCACAGCTGCTGAGGCCTGCGTGCCTGGAGCCTGTGCTCCGCAGCGGGAGAGGCCACCGCAGTGAGAAGCCCGCGCACCACGGTGGGGAGTGGCCCCCACTCGCCGCAACTAGAGAGGGCCCATGCGCAGCAATGAAGACCCGACACAGCCAAAAATAAATAAATAAAAATAAATAAATCTATTAAAAAAAAAAAAAAAAAAAAGAAGTTTCTGAAAGTTGAAACTTTGGGATTCTTTTTTGCTGGTCCTAGTTAAACTAACAGTGGCAATAATGATTACAGTGACAATGATGACTGACACTGATGGAGAGCTTAGTATACACAGGGCAAGCCTAGCCTACCTATAACTGTTACCATCTTAGAAAAGGACCAGCTGGGGTTTGGAGACACCAAAGAAGTTGCCAGAGGTCACTTTGCTAGTAAGTTGCAGAGCAGTAGCTCACACACTACCTGGCTTTACAGGTGGGCTCTTCAATTGACTGTCTCTCACCTTCCATTGTCTTATTTTAGGTTCAGTGAAGCCGAGCATGCAAAGCTTGACCTTTGTTTTCAAAAAGGGGCATTTTCCTTGTGCTACAGGACTAAGTCACTGGTGCAAAGTTTTCCATGAAATCAGACGGAAAGTACAGGCAGACATAGGCAAAAACTCAACCAATAATAGCCTGCAGGCTTAGGCTGCACTGATAGCAAAAAGTTTCACCCAGTGACTTACTTTTTACCCTGCAAAGCAGATACTAGATTAGGAGACTGTTGCCACCAAATATGGGGCTTATTCAAAATTGGTGAAGAGGTAAGAAAAATGTATCATATATTTTTACATCAAAATTATGTTATGCTCCTTGAACAAAAAAGAAAATGCTTGGAAAGGATACCAAAAGTATAATGGATAAAAGAAAACATTTCATAAGTTGGACTTCATCAAAATTAAAAATGTATATACTTCAAAGTATTTGCAAATGATGTGATCAACAAGGGCTTAATTTCCAAAATGTACAAACAATAACAAAAACAACCAAATAATCCAATCGAAAAACGGGCGGAAGACGTAAATAAACATCTCTCCAAAGAAGAAATACAAATGGCCAACAGGCACATGAAAAGATGCTCAACGTCACTAATTATTAGAGAAATGCAAATCAAAACTACAGTGAGGTACCACCTCACAGTGGTCAGAATGGCCATGATTAAAAAGTCTGCAAATAATAAGCGTTGGAGAGGGTATGGAGAAAAGGGAACTCATTTACACTTGGTGGGAATGTAAATTAGTGCAGCCACTATGGAAAACAGTATAGAGGTTCCTCAAAAAACTAAAAATAGAGTTGCCATATGATCCAGCAATCCCACTCCTGGGCATATACCCAGACAAAACTGTAATTTGAAAAGATACATGCACCCCAATGTTCATAGCAGAACTATTTACAATAGCCAAGACATGGAAACAACTTAAATGTCCATTGACAGATGAATGGATAAAGAAGATGTGGTACATATATACACTGGAATATTACTCAGCCATAAAAAGAATGAAATAATGACATTTGCAGCAACATGGATGGGCCTAGAGATTATCATACTAAGCGAAGTAAGTCAGAAAGAGAAAGACAAATACCATATGATATCACTTATATGTGAAATATAAAATACGACACAAATGAACATATCTAAGAAACAGAAACATACACATGCATAGAGAACAGACTTGTGGTTGCCAATGGGGAGGGGAGCAGGTGAGGGAGTTTGGGATTAGCAGATGCAAACTATTATGTATAGGATGGCTAAACGATAAGGTCCTACTGTATAGCACAGGGAACTATATTCAATATTCTGGGATAAACCAGAATGGAAAAAAATATGAAAAAATATGTATAACTGAATCACTTTGCTATAGAGCAGAAATTAACACAACATTGTAAATCAACTATACTTCAGTAAAATATTTTTTAAAAGGTATATACTTCAAACAGCACCATTAAGAAAGTGAATAGACAGAGAAAATATTTGCAAATCATCTGTCTGATAAAGAACTTGAATTCTTACAACTCACTAATAACCCAATTAAATAATGACCAAATGATTTGAATACACATTTCACCAAAGAAGATATATGGATGACAAGCGCATGAAAAAAAAATTAATATCATTAGGCATTAGAGAAATGCAAATTAAGACCACAATGAAATACCACTTCACACTCACTAGAGTGGCTGTAATAAAAAAGACACAATAACCAGCGTTGACAAGGACATGGAGAAATTCCCATGTATCGCAGGTGGGAATGTAAAATGGCTCAATTACTTTGGAAAACAGTATCCTTTAATATCTTTTTAAAATAAAATGCATGTGTATTTCTATATGCTTGCAGTTGCTAATTCCCCTTCTCTTCCTTCTTTCTTTCCCATACTATTTTTATATAGAATGTGTTATGGTGGTTAACTTTGCAATCTAATCCAAAGGTTTCACGCTACTGAGATGGAGTCCCAAAGAACCGGAGGAATGGTCATGATGCAGCAGTCCTGGATTTTGAGCTGGGCATGCAGAAGCTGAAGAGACTATGTGTTGTCTTCCTCTGGGAAGTGGATGAATATGTGTGTGGCTCTATGGGATCTGGTTGCACAATGTTAGCTGGAAATTATAAACAAAAAAGTGTGGCAAGGCATATTGGACAGCTAAAGGAGTAAGCCGAAGTAGACACTGTTATTTGTCCAGCAGCTGACTACTCTCTTTCTGTTTGGGGAAATCGCCAATTGTGCGTGCTCCCTCTCCTGCAATGGAAGCCAGAGAGAGAGATGACAGATCATCCCTCTGGATGCCAGGGTGGGAACGCATGAGCCAGGAGCAGCCATTCAGCTACATCTGCCCAGGGCTTTGGATTTGGACTAAGCATCACAACAGGGATATTAACGTTCCTTCATGGCGGCAGCACGTTCATGTCCCGAGGCCCTGGTACTGAGGCTGCGCGCTCCCGTTTTGCTCCCAGCATTCCCCTCGCTCCTCCTTTACTTCTTCCAGGTCTCCCCTTGGTGTCATTTAGGGAAGAGACCACCTCACCTGAAACAGCTCCCTCATCTGCCTGTCATCCTCTGTTCTCTAACTCTATTCTTCTGCATGGCACACATCGCTACCTAAAATTATGTATTTAGTTTTAATTGTTTATTTTTTCTATTAAAAATGTATTCTTGGCTTCCCTGGTGGCGCAGTGGTTGAGAATCTGCCTGCCAGTGCAGGGGACACGGGTTCGAGCCCTGGTCTGGGAGGATCCCACATGCTGCGGAGCAACTAGGCCCGTGAGCCACAACTACTGAGCCTGCGCGTCTGGAGCCTGTGCTCCGCAACAAGAGAGGCCGCGATGGTGAGAGGCCCGCGCACCGCGATGAAGAGTGGCCCCTGCTTGCCGCAACTGGAGAAAGCCCTTGCACAGGAACTAAGACCCAACACAGCCAAAAATAAATAAATAATAATTAAAAATGAATATCTGCAAAAAAAAAAAAAGACTAGATGGCTTCATTAAAAAAAAAAAATGTATTCTTCACAAGGATACAAATATTCTGCCTTGTTCCCTCACTTTATCTCCAGAGCTCAGAACAGTGCCCAGTACATGGAACTGCTCAATGCACTTTTGTTAAGTGAATAAATAAATGAAAATTAGTCCAGGGCCTGGCAGGCCAATAAAAACCTGTTAAGCTGCACTGAATTAGTATTAGTTCTATATCAGGCTTACTTAGGGGGAAAATTGAGTCTTGAGTGAGTGACAGAAAGGTGAGGGCATGATTTTAGAGTTCACTCCCAGCTGTGACTTGATGTCTATGTCAAGTTATGAAGTTATTTATTTGTGAAGTTATTATGTTATTATCTTATGAAGCATGAACATCTGGCCACGCAGACTCTAATTTAAAACGGCATCTGCCTGCAGGCCCCGACACAGTATCTGCCAACTTCCGCTCAAATACTTATGAAAACTAAGAAAAAGATAGAAACCAGGCCTGATAGAGGGTCAAATGCCGAATATCAGAGGAATTTTCACCAATCCTAAGGCAAATGGTACCGTATTAAGAAAACTACCCATAGTTCTATGAAAGCATGGAGCCTCCTTCCTCAAAAGAAAGTAAAAAGCACTTCCTTCACAATTAACTGACAAAGGTTAAAAGAGCAAAAGCAAAATACACACCTAAAAGGAATTAAAGAGAAAAGCTTAGAAATAAAAGGATGAGTAACATTTTCCATGAAAATGCAAACAAAAAGATCACAGAGGTGACACAATTATGTTTTGGCAATTTAGAATCTGAGACAAAAATCATTAATGAAACAAAAGAGGCAGTTTTGTACAGATAAAGTTACAATCTACAGCAAAGACAGAACAGTCAAAAACCTAAATGTATCATTTATCACAGATCCCGAAAAAAAGGTGAAATAGGTAGGAGGCAAGTGTGATTTTAAAACATTCTTCATATACTTTTACAAATCTGGTAGTTAAAAACTATAAATAGGTCGAGGAAGAGAATTTGAACAATAAAGTTAGTAAGAATCAATACGTATATTTGTATACAGAAACGATATCCTTCTCTTGGGCATCCATTAATGTTTATAAAAATTGACTATGGGGGCTTCCCTGGTGGCGCAGTTGTTGAGAATCTGCCTGCCAATGCAGGGGACACGGGTTCGAGCCCTGGTCTGGGAAGATCCCACATGCCGCGGAGCAACTAGGCCCGTGAGCCACAATTACTGAGCCTGCGCATCTGGAGCCTGTGCTCCGCAACAATAGAGGCCGCGATAGTGAGGGGCCCACGCATAGCGATGAAGAGTGGCCCCCACTTGCCACAACTAGAGAAAGCCCTCGCACAGAAACGAAGACCCAACACAGCCATAAATAAATTAATTAATTAATTTAAAAAAAATGAAATCATTAAAAAAAAAAAAATTTGACTATGTATTGGCACATTGAGAAAACAACTTCCCCAACTGAAAATACAGAGGTCAAATATCCTCCACGTAGTGCAATAAGATTAGAAATGAATAACAAGGCTTCCCAGGTGGTGCAGTGGTTAAGAATCCACTGCAGGGGACATGGATTTGAGCCCTGGTCCGGGAAGATCCCACATGCAGCGAGGCAACTAAGTCCGTGCACCACAACTACTGAGCCTGCGCTCTAGAGCCCACGAGCCACAACTACTGAGCCTGTGAGCTGCAACTACTGAAGCCTGTGCGCCTAGAGCCTGTGCTCCGCAACAAGAGAAGCCACCGCAATGAGAAGCCTGCACATGCAACGAATAGTAGCCCCCGCTCGCCGCAACTAGAGAAAGCGCACGCAGCAACAAAGACCCAACACAGCCAAAAATAAATAAATAAAATAAATAAATTTATAAAAAGAAAAAAGAAATGAATAACAAAGGTGTTAGAAGCCTTAGAAATAATAAAACTACTTTCTCTAAAAAATATTGAGGTAAAGGAGAAATAAAGTGTATACTTAATGACAACTTGGAAATTAATGAAAAGAGAATATTTTCAGAAAACCACCAAATCCAAACTCTGACCAAAATCACTGGCTTAAATGTTTTCATTATTAAATAAGAAAGAATAAAAATAAATGAGGTGAGCATTCAACACAAACCTTTATCAAAATGATTAAACATACACATTGAAAATAAAAGGAAAAAGAAAAAATATCAGAGCAAAAATTAGTGGATCTGAAAAAGAATAACCATACAATTGATAAATAATTCTATGAGCTTAAAAAAAAAAACAGGTGAAATAGAGAAATCTCAGGAAATTTTCACCCAGAAAAAAAGAGAAATTTTAAATGGAGGAGAGTGAGGGAAAATCAGATACCCTTTTCTCTATTAGTATGTTTGATGATTTCAAGGAAGAGAATGATTGGGACTTCCCTCGTGGTCCAGTGGGTAAGATTCTGCACTCCCAATGCAAGGGGCCAAGGTTTGATCCCTGGTCGGGGAACTAGATCCCGCATGCATGCTGCAACTAAGAGTCTGCATGCTGCAACTAAAAGATCCCATATGCTGCAACTAAGACCCGGTGCAGCCAAAATAAATAAATAAAAATAAATAACTAAATAAACTTAAAAAAGAAATGAATGATTATCCGAGATAATATAAAACTAACAAATAATTGTGGAAGAAAATGGAACTATGTATCAAAAAATCATCTCTAGAGTAGCTTCTGAGGCCAAACAAGTGAGGTTTTCAAACCTTCAAAAATTAGATAATTCCTGTGTTTAATACATAAACTTTTTCAGAGTAAGATATGCTAGGGCTGCCATAATAAAATACTATAGACGGGGTGGCTTCAACAACAGAAATTAATTTTCTCACAGCTCTGGAGGCTAGAAGTCCAAGATCAAAGGTGCTGGCAGGTTGGATTTGGTGAGGCCTTTCTCCTTAGCTTGCAGATGGCCCCCTTCTTGCTATGTCCTCACGTGGTCTTTTCTGTGTGTGCCACACTCCTGCTGTCTCTTGCTCTTATAAGGACACCAGTCCTTTCAGATGAGAGCCATGCTCTTATGACTTCCTTTAGCGTTAATTATTTCCTTAAAGGCCCCATCTCCAAACAGTCACATTGTGGGTTAGAGATTCAACCTATGAATTTTTTTGCGGGGGGAAGGGGGGACAATTCAATCCATAACAGATATAACTGTGAAAGAAGAAATCTGAAGTTTAAAGGTATGTCTTGCAGAGTACCTACAGGTATGGTTATGTCATCCGTAGTTACAATAATAAATATTCTTTAGTACTTTGCAGTTTATAAAACTTGCTCATTTATACTATTTCTCAAGTCACTCAAATATCACGTCATCACTGAGGCTTCTCTGAATAGCACCTCCACGTAACACGTGCTATCATGTATGTGTAATAGTTCCTCCAGCCATTGCTCTCTAACTCGTTACCTGGCTTTATTTTTCTTTTTAACACTTATCATCATTCGCTACATTTATTTAGTTAGTTAGCTATTGCTTACCTCCTCCACTAGAAAAGGCTTCCTGAGAGCCTTTGTCTATTTTGTGCACTATTGTATCCCAGCACCTAAAACAATGCCTGGCACATGGTAGGTGACCAATAAGTTCTTACATGAAAGAGGAAGTTATCATGTGATCACCTCAATTAACCTTGTGTAGGTGTGTTAACAGATGAGGATTCAGAAGCTCCTACAGTCATAGGAGAGGGCTTCTGATTTCCCATCCCATACTCTTTCTGGTATCAAAAATCACACTCTTCATGACTCACGTTCTTATCTTAGATGATTAGATAAATACGTTTTTTGAGGGGGGGAAGCTTCACTGTGATATAATTCATATACCATATACTTCATCCATTTAAAGTGTACAATTCAATCATTTTTAGTATATTCACAGAGTTGAGCAATCTTTACCACAATCAATTTTAGAACATTTTATCGCCCTGAAAAGAAACCCCAATATAGCCAATATGTTGATTAAACAGCAGTAACAGTGGAATAATACACAGCCATTAAAAATTACCTAGATCAGGAATCCTTAACTTTTTCTTGTTCCATGGACCCCTTTAGCAGTCTAGAGAAACCTAATGGATGGTCCCTTCTCAGAATAATGTTTTGAACTGTACAAAACAGAACCCACAGCACTGCAAAGGGAACATTACATGGAAATAAAGTTATCAGAATATAGTTTTTCTGGTAATAAGTCAGTAAATATGATTCTTCTTTTTAAAGGTGTAAAGTAAAAAGATCTAGTAGTAGATCTAATAGTTATAATTTTGAGGTAGCAGTAAACAAGATGTCTGTGACAAGCTCTAGACAAATTCACAGGTACTGCTAACATGACTGTGATTTGTTGCCTATATCAATCATTGAAAGAAAGGTTAAGTTTCCATTAGAACTGGTGAAAATAAAGATGTAATCTTTTTCCCCACCCAAATTCATAAACTGTCAGGTTTAAAACCCATGAGCTAGCTCATGAGTTCCCAAACTTTTTCTGTAAAGGGCTAAATAGTATTTTAAGCTCAGGGGCCACACTTTCTCAGCCAGTGCAGCAGGAAAGCAGTCATAGACAAGGTGTAAACAAGTGGGTTGGTTGTGTTCCAATAACAATTTATTTACCCAGACAGGCAGAGGACCTGATTTGGCTTCTGGGCCAGAGTTTGCTGTCCCCAACCTAGAGTACTATTTTCTAACACAGAGAAATGTTCCTGAACTGCTAAATGAAAAAAAACCAGTTATAAATAATTATGCAATGTCCCATTATGATAACAAAAGTATATCTTTTGTGCATAGGTATATAAATGCACGAGTCTGCAAGGACCAACTAAAATCAGCAATGACTATTTCCAGGTGATAGGAACATGAACAATCTTTAGATTTTTCTATATTCTCTCTTTTTTTTTTCCAATCAGTGCAATAGTTTTTTGTTTTTGTTTGTTGTTTTGTTTTTTTGTTTTGGCCCCATCCTAAACCTCCTTTCAGGCAGTGCATCTTGGATCACCTTTCCTGCCCTGGGCCATCGTCTCTCCCTGAGCCTGACCCACTGCTCCTCCCTCAGGATGGCTTCCTCTGAGGTTCTGAGTCACTCTGAAGCAGCGGCCGCCATGGGGAGATTATAAGAAAGGAGAGGTTGCCTTTTCCCTTTAGTCCCATTTTGCCCTTGATGCTTCCTCTCCCTCCTCTTGCATAGTTCCCCTGACTGGGAGCTGTTGGTGTGCAGTAGTTTTATAATCATAAAAATAAGAATTAAAATGTATCAACTGGAGGGGTTTCTTTAAAGGTCCAAACTCAGATGGAGCAGAAATCCCTACAACCGCTCCTTGTGTCTACTTCCTTCATGAGAAGAAACTCATCGGCATTTTAAAAATCTTTTGAAACAAGTGTAAGTACTGAATTCTATTTTATGCAGTTCAAGACATTGCCCTGAGAAGAGATCCATTAGGTTTCTCCAGACTGCCAAAGGGTCCATGGAACAAGAAAAAGTGAGTCCGTCTCCTATAGCGTTCACCCCACAGATCCTGCTTATAACCCTCTTAGAGTTAAACCCATCCAAGCTTAGCCTCTCGCTGCAGCACTCTAAGGGTTAAAAGCAAAATCCATATAAAGAGTCCAGCACAGGACTGGCAACTGGAGAGCCTCTGTAAATGTTCACTCCATCCTCCCTTCCATCTACAGGTCAATGTTATCAATATTGGTATTAGAGTCCAGTCTCTTCTCTGAAATCTGCTCACTTCCGGAATGGGTACCTTTGGTTCTTTTACCAGTTCCTCATCTGCATCAGACCCAAGGCTCACCTCCGCTGCTCCTCTTAAGCCCTCTGCTTTATTCCTTGCTGGCAGGACCCTGATGGTGTCAGGTATCGACTTTGCTATGTGTTTCAGGAAGGTGATCCTTCTCCATCCCCAGGGAGGATAGAGTGCTGATTAGTATAAATCAGTGGTTTTCCAACTGGGACCATTTTGCTGTGTAAGGGACATTTGCCAATTACTGAAAACATTTTTGATTATCAAGACAAAGAGGGTACTACTGGCATCTAGTGGGTAGAGGCCAGGGATGTGTCTAAACTTCGTATAATATGTAAGACAGCCCCCCAACAATGAATTCTCTTGTCCAAAGTGTCATTAGTACCATGATTGAGAAATCTTGGTCTAAGCAAATCACAGCAATTCCATTTCCTTTATCAGGTGGTAAAACTGGCCTGTGAGTTCAAGAGGAGGCCTAGGAGAGAAGAACTTTTATCTCTGATATAAATATAATGCATGAGAAAGTACTGCCCTTCCTTCTGGTCTCTGGACATTCTCAGGGAAAGATGTGATGACTGGAGTTGCAGTAGCTTTGTATCATTAATACAAAGAGGATGGTAGAAATAAGATGTGAGAAACACCTACGTGCTCAGTGATCGCGGCCTCTTAGAAACAACCCTGAAACCTCAGTAATGGTCCTGACTTCTTACTGGTGAGATAATTTTATTTTAAAATTGACCCTTAGTTCTTTTTCTGTTACCGGTAGCCTAACACACCCTAATGGATACATCACCCTACATGGCCTTAAACCCCATCACCAGGCTTCCTGGTAGATAATTCTTTGCTCTGAAGAGAAGTCTGAAGATAAGATCATACCACATTTGCTGGGCAGCCTCTCTCCCTGTCTGCCCCTGACACCAGGACCCGGTGGGAAGAACACTTTAGCACTGCAGCCTTGGCCACCCTTCCTGCCAGCCTCCACACCGTATTCTGCAGGCTTTCTTTACTAGGCTGGATCCTGACGGATGTCAGGCTTTCTCTACTAGGCTGGATCCTGACTGAGGTGTTATCATTGGCAAGGGAGATGATATGTGTCACCACCAGAGAGAGTGTGAGAAATGGACAGAGGGCAGACACAAGAAACAGAAGGATGTGAAACTGTCGGCTGTCAATCACAGACATATAGAATTTGAAATGTTAGCTGCAGAGTGAATATTCAGGGTCACCTCTTCCAGTCCCCTATTTTATGGCTATAGGAGTGTAGACCTAAAAGAGTTTAGGGACCTACTCAAGGTCACAGAGCTTTGATAGCAACAGAGCTGAGACTAGGAAGTCAACTGAGAGGACTGAGCCCCTAATGTGTCCACAATGCTGTGCTCTGTGTCCTGGTCAACCCCTCCCCCCATCCCCCATGAAGTGTAAGTTAATTCCCAGCCTCTTCTGATAAAGATCTTGCACTGGAACAACAATAAAGGCAATGAGCTGAGCACCTACTATGTGCCAGCCACTTTGTATATTTATCTTGAACCTTCACCATCGCCCTGAGCGGTGATGGTTTTTTCCATTTTGCAGATAATGCAGATTGAAACCTGGAGAGGTTGACCAGCTCGCCCGAGGCCACATAGTCAGGTGTCCATGTAACGAAACCCATGTCAGATGCTAGAGCTCACGCTGATTCCACCACACCTCCTGCCTCACCTCCTAAGCATCAAAGCCACCCACCTCACTAAAGACGGGAACAGACCTAAAGTGGGGGCATCTAAGGTAAGATTTTCTCTTCATAGTCTTTGCCAAATGGATGCTGCTTCTTGGCAGTGACTTTAAGAACAACTTAAAGAGATAGGTTGGGGAAGATAGTTCAGATGGAATAAAAAACTGCTCCCTGCAGTTGAGGAGAAGGGGGGTTTGGGCAGGGTTGAGGGGGCGTGGTGGCGAGATGGAGATCTTGCTGGCTCCCAGGTCAGATCCCCTGAGGAGTCACCCCATTCTCCCCTCTGAGCTCCCCTCCAGCACGCTAACCATCAACTGCATGACGGTAAGAGCACAATAGCTATTGTTTCTTGTGTGGTTGCCAGTGTCAGGACTGTGCCATTCATCCGAATAAGGATGAATAAACTACAACCAACTGAGCTTACAGAATTTCCTTTACTCCTCTCAAAACCTAGTGAGGTCGAGAACTTTCACATGACCCGGAGACTCAGAAAGGTGAAGACCTTTGCTCAAGGACTTCCCTGGTGGCGCAGTGGTTAAGAATCCGCCTGCCAATGCAGGGGACATGGGTTCAAGCCCTGGTCTGGGAAGATCCCACATGCCACGGAGCAACTAAGCCCGTGCGCCACGACTACTGAGTCTGCGCTCTAGAGCACGCAAGCCACAACTACTGAGCCCATGTGCCACAACTACTGAAGCCCACACGCCTAGAGCCCATGCTCTGCAACAAGAGAAGCCACCGCAATGAGAAGCCCACGCACCGCAACGAAGAGTAGCTCCTGCTCGCCACAACTAGAGAGAGCCCATGCACAGCAACGAAGACCCAATGTAGCCTAAATAAATAAACAAACAAACAAACATGTTAAAAAAAAAAAAAGACTTTTGCTCAAGGCAACACAGCTGAGCAGTCATTTCCGTCATGCCTCCAGGTCTCTCTCATGTCCACAATCCCCACCTCATCCCCATCTGCCTGCTTCTGACTCTGTGCCTGTGCTCCAGCTGAGCCGCTGCCCAGAATGCCATCATCACGTCTCCTCTTCACAGTCATCCATCAAGGCTCAGATGAGATCCCCCATCCTGGGGGGAAACACATCTGTGACCACTTTATTCCACAGAACTTTTTCCCTCCTCTGATGCCTTAAAAAAAATTCTCTGAACTTTATTACGAACGTCTTATTACACATATCTTGATTTATTTAAGTCACTGCTTCACATAAAAAAAAACACGATTTTTAAATACTTCTCAAAATAGCCCCCAGAAGGCCACCACTTGCTAGTTATGCAACTTTGTTCAATCACTCTCGGAGCCTCAATTTCCTCAGCCGTCCAAATGGGGACAATCTTATCAAGCACTCGATGGCTTGCGGGGTTCTTGTGAGCCCTCAAATATTGTATAGGAAAATGTTTACTGTAATCCTCTAGACCAGGGACTGGGAAGCCAAATGCCTGCAGGAGTTAGGCAGCTAATGTAAATGAGAGAAGAAGGCCAGAGTGAGGCAATAGGGATTGGTGGGGACTGTAGTACCTGGAAACCACATGTTTCATCTAAAGGGGACAGTCGTTGTCCAGCTCCAGACAAGTGTTGCCATGTAGGAACAAGGAACTGGTATTGCTGGAGCTTAATTTTTCAAGAGAAATCAGAAATATAAACATTTTATAACGTTTCTTCATTTTTGAAACATTGTTTATGCCAAACAAAACCCAGAGTCTTCATTAAACAAGCCTCTCTAGTTAAGGTGGGCTCTTTGTATTTACAGTCCCTGTAATTCTTGTTTAATGCAGACCACTGGAGATTTGACATAATCAGAATACCTAGGGTAGTGGAAATATAACTGGTGGCATGTAAAATTCCTTGCATCCTGGAAGAAAGACAAGGGGGATTTAGAGTTGTGTCTAATAAGCTACATATTACACTGCAGCTCAAATTCACGATGGCAGTGATGTGTAATATCACGGCCTAGATCCTTGAGAGGGGCCTGACTTTATTTTTTGAAAGGTATTTTATTAGTGGGCAAAAAAATTGGTTAGTGTGGGGTTAGCAGATGGAATAACTTGAAGTAAGTCATCTGGTATTCCTATCACTACAATCTAACCACCTTATTTTGTGTCAGAGAAAGGGGTAAAATGTAATAATAGGATCATATACCCATCATTTGAATAATTTTGAACTACAAAATGTCCTTGTAGTTTTCACAACTGTTCTCCACTGTTTGAGGATGTTACCTACTAAACTGAAAACACAAATTTCATATCTACCACATTTACACCAGCAACAATATAAAATACAAGCCTAAATTTGCAAAATCCATAATAATTTAGTGATGGAATTTTTTAATAACATGCAGTATATAAATGCAGATTTTATGTAAGTGTTGACAAAATCATTTTTCAGCTTGCAAAATGGGACTGCAATATTACATTTTTCACTTCAGCCATTTTTTACATCGTTTTTGCTTTCTATAATGAATGTGAATGCCATCTTTTATGAATGCAACTTGCCTTTTTCATTACAGAAATTTTGTTTGACGTAATCAATAAACTTTGGTATGATATGAAAAAAAAAAACAAAAAACAAAACCCCAGAGTCTTTCCTATAGGAAGCCAATATACAACTCTGCTTTATGTATGTGTGCATTGTTCCAAACTAGAACAGGCATCTGGATTGGATGCCTGAGTTATTTTCTCTCCAGTGTTTTTCTTCAATATGTGCTCTGTGAATCTATGTTTTTTTTGTTTGTTTTGTCTGTTTGTTTCTCAATAAGACTATAACGTTTCTGTGGGCAGTTCAAATCTTCTGTATTGAAGTACAATTCAAACCTGATTAATCTTGGTAAATGGTACTTGCTGGTTCGTCTAGCTGTATGGTTCTTAAATTTCAGCATGAGTCGGCGTTACTGGAGTTGCTTGTTTAAAATGCTGATTTGCCCCAGCAATTCCACTCCAAGATATATACCCAACAGAAATGTGTACATATATTCATCAGAAGACATCTACTAGAATATTCATAACAGCATTATTCATAATAGCTACAAAATGAAATCAATCCAATAGTCCATCATCAGTCTCAGAATAAATCTAAAAATTATGATAATATTCACAATAAAAAACCATACAGCAATGAGAATGATTAAACTGCAGCTACATGCAGCAACATGAATGAATCTCACAAATCATAATGCTGAGCATAAGAAGCCAGAAACCAAAAAGTATATGTTTCCACTTATATGTATAGAAATTGGCAAAACCTAATCTATGGGCTATAAGTCAAGATAATAGGAACTGCTGTAGAGAGGCAGTGACAAAGGGAACGAGGTGGAGGTGGAAGGAGCAATAAATTAAGAGTTTGGGATTAACAGATACACACTACTATATATAAAATAGATGAACAACAAGGACCTACTGTGTAGCACAGGGTTAGCTTATCTTGTAATAACCTACAATGGAAAACAATCTGAAAAAGAATATACATACACACACACACACACACACACACACATATATATGTATGTATAACTGAGTCACTTTGCTGAACACCTGAAACTAACACAACATTTAAAATCAACTATACTTCAACAACAACATCAAAAAAGTTAAAAGAAAAAGGGAACAAGGCACTTTGGGGGTGCTGGCAATATTGCTGATTACAGGGGTGTGTGCAAATTCATTGAGCTGGACACTTATTTGTAGTTTTCTGTACATTAACACTGCAATGAAAAGTTAAAATGCTAATTCCAGGGCCCCGCCCAGACCAACACTATCACTCCCCGGGCAGTACCGATGCGGGTCAGCAGAGGACTCCCGCTTCGAGAAAGCCACGGTACTTGAAGGGGCACACATTTCTTCCTAGAGAGGGTTTCTATAAGCACTCTAGGCTAAGCCACCCAGCGCCTGCCTTTTCTGCTTTCCCTTGTATATTCCCACATTTTACTAGAAGCAAAGAGTGACAAAATTAAGAGGCATTATGGGTACATTCAAACAGTGGCACTTGAGGCAACAGAGAAGGAGACACCTCTGATAATGTGCCAGCTTATAAAATATGGCTAAATAAAATTAAATGTTTATGGGGTGACTAATACGCCATATCCCCAGGGGAACAAGTCAAGTGTTCACCGTTGCTGAATGTCAGCTGAATCCTGGTTTCCCTGGTGGAGGAGAGCTGGGTGGAGGCCAAAAGGATCTGGGGCTTTTTCCTGGAAGGAAAAAAGGGGAGATTCTGAGACTGAATAGGAAAAGGGAATGACCAGCATCATGGATGTTTTGGGAACTGTGCTTCCAGGCTTTGTTTTTGTCAGTGTGAGAAAGCTGAGGCTGAGAGATATATTCAGGTGACAGATATTTACATTCTGTGCTCTAGCATTTAAGAATCCAGAAGTCAATTGAATGTCAAAGGGAAACCAGGAATGAATCCTTTAATAAGCTACAGGAAGGCGAAGATGGTATCTATCAGCTTCATCTTTGAATCCCCAGCTCCTGGCACCATGCCGCGCACATGAGAACACTAAATAAATTCAGTCATTCAACACCTATTTATTGAATACCTAGTCTAGGTTAGGTACCATTCTAAATAGTTGAGACAGAACAGACTGAAGTCCCTTCCAATGGCTCCTGCCTCACTCAGAGTCTAAGCTGGAGTGAGTGAGTGACCACAAGCCTGACCTGGTGGCCAGTGCCAGCTTATAATCTTAGATTTAACCTAAGTACGTCTAGGCCTGCAATTCTGTTTTATGCACCATCCTCAAACTTGAAATAAACTTGTTTTAAAAAGAGAAAGTTTCTTAAAATTGCATGATTTTTAAATTAACTTGCCATAAAAGACAATTCATTTGCATGACTTTGATCAGTTTTTCATTTAAAAAAAATCTAAAATTTAGTTTAAAAGGAACTTCAAAAGAAAAGATTATCTAGGTACCATCCAAAGTCATCCTGTAGGCTCCCCACAGGGCCACAGGTACTATTTACTTGGAGAAACATTAGAAGGAGGACACCAGGGATGGAGAGGAATACTTTTAGGATCGTGTCTCTTGCTGACACTTTTGTCTCAAGGCTGGGTGAAGTATGTAGCCCGTTGCCTGGGGCAGAGAGGGGGCAGATAGAGAAAGGGGCTGGTTCCTTCCAGAAAGCCTGAAAATAGACACATTGGTGCCCAGCTCTGGAACGTTTACATAAGACAGGAAACCTCATCATGCACAGGATGACTTTTGCCTACAGAGACCTGGCAACCAATTAAAGTGGCTGTCAAGCTGTGGGGCTTGGCGTCTTCAAAACAGAGCAGATCTGCACAGTTTAAGATTTATGCCCCAGGACTGTCGGAGCACCACTCTGAATACACAATTCACATAGGTTCTGGCTGACTTCTCCTGGGTCCTACTGCTTTTTCTCTGCCTTCTTGAGTTTAAGTATTACTCAGGTATTTATAAAGAGGGAGCATAATACTTGGCTGAGATCCATCATAGTTCAATCAACTTGCACCAAGCCCTGAAATATTCTGGAATACTGATTTTGTTAAGTAAGGGAACAGGGGTGAGAGTGAACCAGACAGAATTACAACCAGCAGCAACTTTTTATCAAGCACCTACCTTACGCCAAGAGCCTTGTTAAAGACTTTTTACTGTTAGTTTATGCCCAGTGACTCTATAAAAGGGGGTCTCCTGAGCCCCACTTTAAGGATGAGGGAACGTAGTAAGGTTAAGGAACTTGCCTGAGGTCCTGACATGCCTCAGTTCAAAGCCTCATTATGCTTCACAGAGCCTCATTATAGAAGTTCAGACAACAGACAGGGTTTTAAAGACAAAGAAGAAGACAGCAAGGCTCTGAGAAACGTTGCCCTACCAGGGGAGTATGTGGAAAGAGAATTTAATGGTATCTGTCTGGTATTGGTTGGACGAAGTTAAGAACATACATGAAACAGAGCTGTAGTCAGTGCTAGACCAACCTTCGGGATCCACACCTCAGTGTGGAGGAATCATTAACACTGGGAGACAAGGAGGCATGTTTTTGTAATTAGCTTCTCTGGAACCAGTGACATACCTGCCATGGGTCTGCTAGCATCATGCCACTGATGTCCTGGGAAGAGCGTGTGCCAGTCACCTGGCTGTGTCTCTACACAAGGGTGGAATTTGGTAAGACTGGGTAGAGTATTGCTAATCCATTCCCCTAACAGTTGTTCACACAAAATGCCCATTTGGCTGTCAATTTCAACTTTGAAAGATGGTCATGTGTTCAGGTAAGATTTCGATATGAACATTGTTCACCAGAGCCTTGGCCTTCGCAGATGTAACATTTAGTGATGATGATGATTATGATGTTAATGCTTAATATGTCCCAGACACTATTTTAGGCATTTTTTCAGGTGACAACTCATTTAACCTTTGAGGTCACCACTATTAACCCCATTTTACAGATGAAGAAGGTGAAGTTAGTAGGTGTGTGATACTGGATGAGTTTACTTCTTACTTACCGAAGCAGAGAAGTAAACTCACCCAGTATCACACACCTACTAGCTGGCAGAGCTTGAATTTAAACTAGGACAGGACGTCTTCACAATTTCAGTCTTCCTGAGTCATTGAAGACCCAAGACGTAGAGTCATTTGTCATGCTTCAGAGGCATGAATTGAAATTCACTTGCTATAAGGGACTTGGTACCAGAAACAAAACACTTAGGTAGTGACTAAGCCCAGCTCATTGACCGATATCTGAATCTCAGAAAAGTTCTGCTGTTGTCTAGTTTACTGAATGTGAACATTTTGTGGGAAAATTATATGACACAGTGGATTTAATAATTATGCTTTTAACTACAAGTGACAAAAATACCAAGTAATAGCAGTTTTTAAAGTAAAGACAATTTTCTCATATAACAAGAAGCCTGGAAACAGGTGCATGTTGGTGATGTCTCCCCTCACGGTACCAAGATAGTTGCAGCAGTTCCAAGCATCACATCTTTACACACCAGCATTCCAAAAACAATAAAAAAAAAAAAAAAAGAAGAAGAAGAAGAAGGAAGTGGGGCAAAAAATACCCTCTTTTTAAGGAGGAAAATTACTTTCTAGAAGTTCCCCTACCTCCTTCCTGTCACATTTCATTGTCCAGAACCGTGTCACATTTCAACTCCTAGACTAGCATGTCTCAACCTCAGCCTTGTTGATATTTTGGCACAGATAGTTCTCTGTGGTGGGGGGTTGTCCTGGGCATTGCAGGAGGTTCAGCAATATCCCTGACCTCTACCCACTAGATGCCAGTCGCATCCTCCCAGTTACAATAACCCAAAATGTCCCCTGACATTGCCAATGTCCTATGGGTGTGTGTGTGTCTTTAAAATTGCCTGGGTTGAGAACCACTGCCCTAGACCAATGACTGGCAGACAGAAATGGATAGTCATAACTGGCTCAGACCAATCATGGCGCATCCCTTGAGGCTGGGTACACTGTTGCCTGAAAAGAGTTCTGTCTAAAGGAGGAAGGGTAATGGCTTTGGGTTTGGCAATCATTCCCCTTGTTGCTTTCCTGTCATTCAAAAAAAAGAAAAAAACATGCTTTTCTCTCTTCCCACATCCAAGAAAGCACTTCACAGGGCATATCAGGAAGAATCAGGTCACAGAAATGGGAGCCTCAGTGGTATCTAATCTGCAGCTTTGGTGGCCACAGGAAAACAATCGGGAGTCAGGGTGGCCAGTCCTCTTTTTATTTAGAAAATCTACACCAAGCTGCCTCTCTTTGAAGGCATTCCTTTCTTTTCTTCTTGCCCCACCTCCCTTAAAAAAAAAAAAAAGAAAAAAAAAGACAAACCTGTATTTGTCCAGGGATATTTGGTAAACAAGGACTTCTAGTGGAAAATTCCTATATTCGTTCCTCAATTACATGCTCCGAACATTTAAAAACACGTGTTGGTTAAAGTATAATTGGCCATTTTATTCCTAATGTGAGGACAGTCATCCCATTGTAATAATCATTGTATGATTATTGGAGGGTGCAAGTTTTAAGAACAACAGCCAACATGTTTTGAGCATTTGCTATGTTCTGGGCACTCTGAGAAATTGCAGGACGCGGATGAACGTGAAGTAGGTGTCAGGACTCCGTTTTACAGAGGAAGAGCCACAGAAGATCCGTGACTTGCCTGATTTACACAGCCAGGAAGACGAGGCGCTAATCTCTGAGCTCAGAGAACTTGAATCATCACCCTTTATTGCTTTAAAGCCACTTTCAGAAATTAAGATTATGTATCAAATCATTGCCAAAAAAACTAGTCAATTTTATGCCTAAAGACACACACACACCCCAAACAAAAACCACCTCAAACTTTTAAATTGGATGTTTGAAAACCATTGGTAAATTCTGTCAATAGGCTGCCCAAGGTCATTTCAATCTCACGCTACCTATTTTTAAAGTTTCAATCAGTCTTACCTGGAAGATGGATTCAGAACTTTCAGCTAGAAAACACTGCTTGCATTTAAAGGGTTACAAATGTGACTTCTCTGGGTTTTAAGAACTGTTCTTCAGATCATGGTTTTCATCAAAGTCATATTCTACATTTTTGTAAACATGTTTAATACGAAAAAGTTAAATAGCAAAAACAATATGAAAGATTGCTCTAAATATGGAAACAGTGGAATGAATGTTATGTTTTAAAGGCGCTCACTTATGAAAACACTAATTAAAAAGCCCACACTGGGGAGACTCAAGAGGGAGGAGATATGGGGATATAGGTATATGTATAGCTGATTCACACTGTTATAAAGCAGAAACTAACACGCCATTGTAAAGCAATTATACTCCAATAAAGATGTTAAAAAAAAAAAAAAAAAGCCCACACCGTGTATCTTAGGGAAGGGAGATACTTCTTCAATGTTTTCTAATAAAACTTATTTTTCACACTATCCTTTAGCAGTTCGAATGAAAGAGAATATTGAGAATTCTCAAATGGGAACCCAACTTTTATTATTAAAGAGAAAACCCAAGTCAATATGAAATTAGTTACATTAAGAGCTACAGACTCCAGGGAAGGCTGAAAACTAAATAAAAGAAAATTCTGTTAATCTCCTTAAAGCCCTGGAGGCATAGAAACTTCAGGAATTGATTAATTTTCTTTTGCTCAGATACTTTATAATGATTCAGCAAAACAAAGTTATAAATACTTCAGCACTGAGTAACATTAAATTGGGAGCAGATTTGAACCTATCCCCCCAAGCCAGTTTGCCTCAGAAGAGTCAGCGATATCAGGATATGCTTCAGTGCAAAAGTTTATCCTGAATTGATTGGAGCAGAGAAAACAAAATCATATATATATGAGTTTACATATATAAACTCCTACTCCTCAACATGTGTTCAGTGCATTTTTCCCCTCTTTGCAATTAAAACAAATCTGATTCAAATATTTAATTTGAAAACAAAGTTAATCAGATTTTGTAGAACTGAAAAAAAAAAAATAACCTTAGGGCGAGAGTATATGTATAGACAGTCGATTCTCATTATTTGTGGCAGTTTTGTTCTAGAAAGTCATAGCAAACACTGAATTAGTGAACAGCAAATCATCGTTCCTAGGGGAAATCCTCCCTGTGACTCTTTGGCCATAATATTTTTGTTAACCGGTCAACGCATAACCTTGTTTTATGTATTTCTGTTTAAAGACATCTTATTTAATATATATTGTTGATTCATAAAATTGAACTTGCAGCCAACAGCACGATAACTCATGTCTGAATGAAGCTTATCTAACACACATATTTTCTCTGTAAAGCACATCAGATAACACTTTAGCACTCTGCTTGGGGGCCACTGTAAATAGCAAAACCACCAACGAAAAGCACAAAAATGTGAAAAGCGTGGTGCTAAATAGACTGTGAAAAGGACACTTGTTCCAAGGCTGAGAGCTGAAACAGGAAGTTTAGAGAGTCTCCTTCCTTGATCTCAGCTGGGATTGTGCCTGATGGCGACTCAGAGTTTTCACTGCTCTGCATGTGTCTGGGAATGATGGCAAGAGTGCTGCAAGTATTGGTTTTGGGTTTACAAACCAAGTTTAGTGAGCGGGTGAATTTACAAATACAGATTGCGTGAATAATGAAGATTGAGTTTCTGCATAGATGTATACAAAAAATCTGTTCTCTGCTTACTGCAGATAAATGAAGGGAAGCATTCTCTCTACCAGGCTTTTGTATAAAACCCTTGGGTTTGGGAGCAGGTGGATTCTTAAGCATGGCAATGGTTATAAGCAAGGTTGTGGAAGATAAAGAAAAGGAGAGGCCAGGATGGATCACTGCTTAGGATATAGGGTCCTTAGGGAGGAGCAACTTAAAACTACCATCCTGCCCATTTTTCAGGCACATCTAAGGCTTCCAAGTCAGAGAGCTACTTACTGGATGTGTGAACTTGGGCAAAGCATGTAGCTGCTCTGGGCCTTAGTTTTCTCACTTGAAAAATGGGACTAATTCTGGAACATACCTCTCTGAGTTGCTGTGAGGATTAAATGAGATAATTCATTTAATGACTTAAAGCACAAATCCTTGGGAAAACCAGACATGTACCAACTCCTGATGAGATGTGATAAGTGAAACACACAAGCCAGTTATGACATATTGTGGCCAAAAAAGGAAAATGCTGACCAAGCCTCAGAGCCAAACCAAGGGAGAGAGAGGAACAAAGTCAACAGCTCCACGCTTTGGATGCAATCAGATAAATTCAGAAAATAGGACAGCTGAGTTTTTTGTTTGTTTGTTTGTTTTTCAGTAAGGGCATGAAAAAAAGAAGAGGAAGGGGAGGCTATTCTAGATTGCGAATTGGAAGGGGCGTAACAATCAAGGGCAGTATGTGGAGAAACCAATTGTAAAAGACACTTTTGAGACAATTGGGGGACATTCGAATACCAACTGGCTAGTTTAACAATATTAAATAATTATAGCTAATTTATTAAGTGTGATGATGGTATTGCAGTTTTGTGGGAAAATGTCCTTATATTTTAGAGATGCATGCAGAAGTGCTGAAGGGTGAATGACATGTTCTGAATGACAGGGATTCGCTCTAAAATACTATGGAAAGAAAAAGAAAAAAGGAAAGGACTGGGAAAAACTGCTGCTAAATTAGTTATTTGACTAAAATTAATCAATTCCTCCTGAGTGGTTGCTGCCTAAAGTACTTTTGGAGCTCAGGAGGGAGTTTAGCTCAATTACTCTACGTAGTTGTTATTACTTAGAATGAACATTTTTGTTTGAAAGAGAGAGAGGTAGAAAGGCATAAGACACAGTTGGTAAGTAACAGCTCCCTCTGAAACCTCTTGAGATCTTTGATTTGTGAGTTCAAGACTCTTCACAACAACATTCAGGAGCTGACATAAACTGAGACCTAAAAGCTAAGGAAAGAGTGATCCAGGCAGAGGGAACAGCATGTGTGAAGGCTCTACAGGGCTCTTTGGCACGGGGTTGAGGCCTGGAGACTGGGCTCCAAATCTCTTGCAAAGTAGGTGGCAAACTCTCAAGGTTTGGAAGGCCCACCTCAAAGGTATCAGATGCTGTTCATTTTCTCTCTCTGCCATACACCTAAAAATATTGTTCTTAAAGAGACTCAGGTTTGGCAAAGTAACAGTAACCAACCCAGTCCAACCTATAGGGCACTTATGAGTTTATATATAAAGCTCTTCCTTCCAAGCATTTCTGCATTTTGATTTTGAGCCTACGAGGTAGACAAAGTGGGTATTACTATCCCCAATTTACAGAGCGGGAAACTAAGGTTCTGAAATACCAGGTGTCTTGACCTGAGTCACCAAGTTAATGAGTGGCTAAGCCAGGACGTGAAGCTGGGTCTCTGGCCACTAGATCATTCATAAAGGAATCAGTTCATGACAATACTCACTGACCTTGTATGATTTTGTTGTAGGTGAAAGCTGAGGTTGTAAGATGAGTAAGACCCAGTCCTTCCCCTCACAACCTTAGCCCTGGTAGTTCTCCGCATGTTTACGCACAGTGTCTAGCACGCAGCAGGAGACCACAGACCAGCAGAGTCCTGTGTCCTTCCATTGACCCTTTGCCTTTGCAAATGTTTGCTAGGTTCTGCCAGATGGGTCTGATATTACATTTTAATAGTGAAAACCACTGAGGTGACTTTCACTGACCTACTGGCATTTCATACTAACCCATTCTTAGAATTACATGCTTTAGGTAACATGTTTCAGGCCTCCTGTCTTGCCCTTTTCTAACCAAAATTGCACACAAATGCACATAGGGTTTAAAAAAAGGGCAAGTCTACATTTGCCCACTACCTCAGAGCTGTCCATGGCTCCCCACTTTCTAAGGCAGAAGTGGCAACACGGTGGATTTACAGGCCAAATCCAGCCCTCAGGTTAAATCAGCCTCACTGACAGAGGAGTGGGGCCCTTCCCCGTACTGGATCTTCACTCTGTTTTAAATTTGAATTAGTCACCAACATTTACAAATAGGGAGACTGGTATAGGGGTCTGGATCTTGCCTTCTCTTGAACAACGGGAAGATCCAGCAAGGCTAGTCCTGTATTCTCTCACGGTAACAACTGGCTAGAGTATTGCGTGGCCTCTTTAGGCGACTCAACTGCACTCCTATTTGCCACAGTCCCCACCATTCCCTATTGCCCCTGGGCCACTGACTGATTCACATCACCTGCCTGGTCTTGGCATTCATGTACAAAACCTCAGGGCTAAAGGAACAAAGACTCTTTCTTTAGCCCTACATCCATGGCCCATGGCCCTCCACCACCGGCCCCAACTCACTTCTCCTGCCTCATCTCCATCCCACTCTGAGGTTTACGCTTTGACAATAAGGAGATGATTTGAGTTTCCAGAAAACAGCAAGCCTTTGCTTCCTTGGAACGCCCTTCACCCTTGCTCAGTTCTGCAAAGCCATATTGAGCCTTCAAGTCCCAATTCAGATATCATCTCATCCAAGAGGTCTTTCCTGATGCTTATGGTTGGATAAGGATCTCTTTATGTTCCCCTAGTTGCTTGTGCCTCTTTAACTTATGATTTGAGATGATCTGCTTGTCCAACTGTCTCCCCAGTTGGGAAGCTCCATCACCTGCCCACACTCACTTTTGTATCCCAGCCCCTAGTGCAGGGCCAAGCACATTTACTGGTGGATGTCATAAGAAGTCAATCAATGGCTCTGAGCCTAAGTGTCTCCAGGGAGGAGGCCTTGGGGGTCCCAGACTGAGAAACTTTCTTTGAGTCCAAATCCCCTTCTGTAGCCTTTCCTTCCATTTCTCTCTGTGTCCATTCCAAGAGCCCCTGGCTGTGGAAAAAAAGAATCACACATTTGGCTGTATTGAGTACTCTGGGCTTTAGATAGGAGATAACTTTTTAACAATCAAGTCCTTCTGGCTTTTTGTCTTTGCACACCTGGCTGAGGTAAGGTGGGAGTGTAGGTCAGTCACTGGGTTGCCTTTTGGCCCTGCTGGGGGCGAGGCTGAGGAGACCACTCCCCAAGAAAGGTGCTCCTGGCGATTTGGGGGAGGGAACCACTTCAGAGATGCCAGCCAGAGGCCAGGATGGGTTAGTAACTCTAATTGCTCACTGCAGCTATTAATAATCGTCAGTCATTTAGATATGAAGTAATTAATTCACCACTAGTTAGTGGAGGTATTTAGTGAGGAATTAAATACCTGCTTAAGGCCATCCTTAGAATAAAGGCAGGGGACGTGGTAGTCTAATTTAGAGACTGCTCTAGGAAACTCACCTGGATGATAGAACCTGCTGAGGATGTTATTTATTACTGAGCAGAACATCCTCAGGGGGCTCCAAGGGAGACACTGATAGATTCCTACTTATCAGGAAGATTAGAGTTTTTCCTAGACAATGTGAATTATGTAGCTGATCTTGTTTCCCTTTTTGTTTGAATTGCTGGAAAGCTCAGAGGCAAATTTGTGTCTTGCCTTTTTAAATCTTCATGGTATTCATTTTTGGAATAAACCTCATTCTTAGCTCCCTACTTTTATTTTTCTTTCTTTTGGTTTACCTATTTAAAAAAAAAAAAATATATATATATATATATAAATAACTTTCCCACCCTGTTCTTCTACGAAACACAAGCATGAAATTAGTAAAAATCATTCATAGTCATACCTGGAGAGAAACACCCTTATGTTCTAGCATATTCCCTCTCTCCTGTCCCCACAGTACACATATCTTACAAAATAAAATCATGCCATATATAGTGTTTTATAACTGTCACTCCCACTCATTACCTTATGCACATCTTGGATCTAGTAGATGTCCCATAATTTAGTTAACCAATATAGGATTGGTGAAGTTTAGGCTAGTTCTAAATTTCTCCATTCACAGAAAGAAATATTTTGATAATCACTCTTCTGGCCGAACCTTTATGCACGTATTAACACTTCTTGCAATTAAAATTCTTAGAAATTCTCATTGGCTTCTATTTTAGGTCATCTTGCTTTACTTAATGTATGCTGTTGATCACCCTTACTTTCTGCAACAAGCAGAGACATAATTAAAGAGAGAAAGTCAGACACGCCTAACCTCTAGTTCTCAGATTAGCAGAGGCTCAGCGCAGCTATCCATCAGTCAACTGGAATTAGCGCATGGCTTTTACATTCAGTTTTTCTCTGAGGACTCAACATAAAAAAAAACCAGAGATGTTCTCTGTCCTCAAGGGGTTTAAATTCTACTAAGGGAACAGATGAGCAATAAGATGTGCACCAAGTCACCAAATACAAGGTTGGAGAAAATTTCTATCAACAACAACGTAAGGTGGTATGTGAAAAGTGCCAAAAGCAACAACTCAAGAAGGCTGGTGGGGGCATTCAGCAGGTATTTACTGTACCAAGTACTGTGTGCGAATACAGCGCAGCTAATGACACCAAGGAGCTCAAGATCTATGGCGGGGGAGGGTGAACGGGTAAAAGGGAAGGGGGTCCCAGTGCAGAACAACGAGGCAAGTGTACTCAGAGACACGCACAGGATCTTCTAGAAGCTTACAGGCCAGATTCTTAAAGGGGAAGAGGAGACCAAAATAGCCTTCCAAGAGTGTAGCCTAAAGAACACAGAGAACGGCCAGAAAAGAGGCAAGAGTGTCTTAGTAACAAACAGACCTTTAGCAGAGAGAAGATGACTCAAACCTTTGTGACCCACACTTAAGAAATTCACTTAAAGTCTTAATCCAGTATAGACTTGTTTTTGTATCTAAGTGACATTCAAGTCCTCCGTGTATAAATTCTTTCTTTAAAACATGCAAACTACTCTTTTACCTTTTATTTTAATTCAGCAAAAGAGAGGAGGGTTGCCAGCCACTAAGTTGTTGTTACGACCCATTGGAGTACGCTGACCGTTATCGGCCTAAACTGCAAGTGGCCTTAATGCTTGATAAAGAAAAATTAAACGGGGTAGTGGCTTAGACTCCAAGTCTCCAAAACATATCAACCCGGTCAGGAAAAGGCTCTGTTAGTGTGAAAATGAAAGTGCTAATAGGTTTCCATTGTCTTGGAAAAGAGAGTAAAGAACGTGTTTTTTGTTCTTTTGAGCGGTTTACCAAAAGCTGCCTCACCCTTTGTTATGTAGAGCTAGTGCCTGGGGAGAATTGACCAGTTTTGTGCAAATTGCTCCCAATCTCTTTTAGAGAGATCTGGGCCTAAAATAGTTAACCTTCAGGAGACTTACACTAATGATTAGGTCTGACCCGAAGGGCTCAGAATCCACAGAGGTGGGCTGCTTTTGGCACAGGGTGTGGTTGATGAACTGAACTCCCCTGGGCTCAGTCGTCTTGGCACAGTGGGTGTGCGTTGGTGAAAAATGGCCATATGTGGGAATGTAAACGGAAGAAAGCTGTAATAAAGCCCCAGACGAGACGTCAATGCGCTTCAGCAGGTGCTTGGACCAGTCAGGACAACTCGGTAATTAACACGCACCCGCAGGTGCGAGACCAGTCTTCAACAGCGCCCCCATGTGTTCGGGAGAAGCAATGGCAGAAAGTGATCAATGTAGAATTTATTCGCTTGTGGAAGAGAAGTAACTCCTTCCAGACTCAGTAAGATTCTGGGGTTCTTGGTCAGTTGTGCATGAGGGGAGATGTCTCAAAAGAATGCTATAGAACATCCTGCTATTATGGCAAGATTAATTATTAAAAAAAAGATGTGACCGGATTTCAGACTGAGTTCGGAGTCGCCACAGTAGCCTGGGTTCATCTTACTGAGCCCATATTCTTAAGCACGCCACCAGTGTTCTCCAAGTCTGGTCCCACGACCACGGGCATCAGCATCACTGGGGAACTTGTTAAAAATGCAAATTCTCACCCCCTACCATACCCCGCCCCCCCCCCCAAGAACTATGAATCAGAAGCTCTGGGGGTGGGGCTGGGCAATCCTTATTTTACAAGCCCTCCAGGGGATTCTGATTCCACTAAAGCCTGACAACTATTGCTTATTGGTTCCCCCCCTTCCCCACCTTTCTCTTCTTTAATCCTTCTAATCCTGTGCCTGGGCTGGCTGCTGAAATTAGAACAGTAGTTGAGACAAGTTCATTAAGAGGTTGGAAGAGAGCGCTAAGACTCTGTGGAAGAGTCTGGGGCTTAGTTTGCTCCTGAGAGCTGGTAGAATTTGACCAGGCAGAGAACAGACGGGAGGATAATTTAGGCGGAGGAAGAGAGGGGCCTTAGTAGAGGGAGGAAGGGACAAGGCATGCTACAGGTCAGGCAGGCAGCCAGTGTGGCTTCAGGGAAAGGTGAATCTTTCCCTGGAGATGGGCACCAAGGCTGCAGAGGTAGTTGAGGGTCAGACTGAGGAGGGCCTGAAATCTAGGTTTAGATGCTAATGCCTTATCTGGTAGATAATATGGAGGCGTGGGAGATTTCAAGCAAGGGAGTCCTAACATGGACATTATTTTGGGGAAAAAGAAAAGCAGTAACACACATTTACCGTGTCAGTCACTGTGCTACAGTCTTCCATATATGCTCTCATTTTGTCCTCCCAACAATCACAGGAAGCGCTAGTGTAATCCTCACTTAACACGAGACACTGAAGCTTGGAGAAGGTCACATAGCTAGCTAGTGATGGACCTGGGCTCAAACTCAGGCAGCCCAGCTCCAGAACCCACGCTTTGAACCACATTTCTCAAACGTTTCTGGACTGAGCCTCAGAGTCAGAAATGTCAGTTACATCACAATCCAGGACACACATACCAAAGCGCTAGGAAACAATACTCAACTGTCGCATACTTTGATGTGTTTTTTCTATTCTATTTTCTTCTGTACGCGTCTGTTTTATTCTTTGAAGGTTTTTATTTATGGCTCACTAGTTACGGTTAAGTTATGATTTAGTAATGATTTCACATCCCACTAATGATTGGGTTCCAACCCAAGGTTTGAAAAACACTGCATGAGAATACACTACTTTACAAAGAAAAAGCCAACAGATGGGAAATAGCAAGACTATAAAACAGAATAGATGGCATTTAAGCACGTAATTGTTGGGAGCAGGTGAAAAGTGTTATGGTCAGGCATTTGGGAGACAGAGAGAGGGAGAGGGAGAAATCTGAGGTACCCATTTTACAGAGGGGAAAACTGGGACTCAGAGAAGTTACGCATCTTGCCCAGCTCCATAATGGTTGAACCCGTCTCTCCCCAAGAGTGTCTGACTCCAGAGTCTGTGCTCTTGACCACTAGCTGTGCTGGAACTTCTTCTCGTGACCTTCCTGATCAAAACCGTATTCTCCTTAGCATGGCCTTCTCCTGATTTGGAAGCTGACCGTAAGTCTGGCTACTATGTCTGGTCAAATTCTTTTCTTCTTCGTGAACAAAAACTTTCCCAAATGATGGGAACAGGCGTGTGTGTGGTAGTGGATCCAGGGTCCCCCGCTCTCAGTGGGGAGTAGGTTGAAGGTTAGGTTCCAGCCCCTCCTTATTCTGCCAGAGGCCGGGGGCATCGCAGTTGGGAGGAGCATGAGGGTGAGTGCTGTTCTGTTCCATTTTCAGGATGTGGATGTCCTGTCATCCTTTGTGCTCCAGCCACACTCTTGTCCCTTTGTTTTCTTTAAAATTTTATTATTTATTTATTTATTTATTTTATTTTTTGGCTGCACTGCCTGGCTTGCAGGATCTTAATTCCCGGACCAGGGATTGAACCCGTGCCCTCAGCAGTGAAAGCATGAGTCCTAATCACTGGACCGCCAGGGAATTCCTCTAAAAAAAATTTTTTTTTTTTAAATTGAGGTATAGTTGATGCACGATATTATATAAGTTTCAGGTGTACAACACAGTGATTCACAATTTTTTTTTTTTTTTTTTTTGAAACTTCAACAATCTTTTATTACCAAACTCTCGCAGGGTTAACCCTTTAACCCAGCTAACAGCAAAACAGCGCTCTAACGGGATCTGGAATGGAGGTGCACACCTAATAAAGATTGCCTCTTAAAAAAAGGATTTAAAAAAATGTATATATACACATCTGCGTTAAGTATCTTTTTAAAAAAAGCAAAATTCTCCAGTGTTGCAAAAAAAAAATCCCAAAGTGATTTCAATCTAACCCCACCCCCTACCCCACCCCCACACGAAAAAACAACATTGGCAGTATATGCTGGCTCAAACCCAACGCGGGGTGCAGCTAGGAAAAAAGCATTTCTTTCCTCTTAAAAAAAAACAACAAAAACCTTTCTCCTCCTTCCTGTTCAACCTCCACAGCTTATTCCTAGAAACACCCAAAGAATTACATAACTAATTGCATTAGAGTAGACCCAGTTCACTTTCCCCAGCCTCCAGACGTGAAAGTTCACACCAAGGATGGTTCCTTAGCAATTTTCGCCAGTACTGCAGTCAGGAACTCGATCCCTAATTTCTGGGAACTTACAAAACGTCCTCAGGCTTCCTGAGGGCTCCGTGAAAGATCACGGGCCAGTGTACCTGATCAAGACTGGAATGCCAGGCTGGGTAAAGAAAGAGGGCCTTTCCAAATAAAAAACACCCAACACCACAAAACCTAAAGTCTAACCTACCAGGTAAAAACAAGTAGCAGCTGGCTGTACCAAAAAGGTGCTTATCTCCCTGCTTTGACCATGAAAGTAATAACAAAGGGGAACACAGTCCAGACTATTTGACCTCATCTCCCTTCCAAGAACCTTGACCCACAGACAGCATATTCCAGGCCAGAGGTCCCAGGGTGATTTTGGGGTTTCTGGCCGGGGAAAGCTGCTGCCAGGCTGCCTGGCTCACTGCTGCTCCGCGGAAAATGTGTGCCCTCGTGCAGGGTGCTGAAGAATTAGGAGGGAAATTGTTTTTTGACTTTGACTTCGTAAATGACAGATACTTCAATCACAGCTTCCAGAAAACCACTCAAAGACCCCTGACCCCCAAGGGCCAAGGTCACAGATCCTTCCAGTTGATGGGCTCTTTGCCAGACTTCTGCAGCAGCTCGTTGGTTTTAGAGAAATGCCTGCATCCGAAGAACCCCCTGTACACCGAAAACGGCGAGGGATGAGCGGTCTGCAGCACGTGGTGCCGCTTCCTATCAATGGCACTGCCTTTCTTCTGAGCGTAAGAGCCCCAGAGCAGGAAGACAAGGCCGTTCGAGTTCTGATTGAGCCAGGACACGACAGCATCGGTGAACTGCTCCCAACCTCTCTCTTTATGAGAATTGGCCTGATGCGCCCGGACGGTGAGGACGGCGTTGAGCAGGAGAACACCTTGCCTGGCCCATCCGGATAAATCTCCATGACCAGGATGAACAAAACCATCTATGTCTGTAGACAGTTCTTTATAAATGTTTTCCAAACTGGGTGGGGGTGGCACGGGCCTTTGAACACTAAAGCAGAGCCCATGAGCTTGATTGGGTCCGTGATATGGATCCTGTCCCAGGATGACAACCTTCACATCTCTTATGTCACACATTTGGGTCCATGTGAAGACTTGCTGCGGGGGTGGGTAAACAGTGTAATGTTTTCTTTCTTCTGCAACAAATCCCATAAGCTTAATAAAATATGGTTTCCCGAACTCCCCGCTGAGGTGCTTCTTCCAACTCTCACCAAAACCTACAGGCACATTGCGCGCTGCGAGTCTGAGCAGCGCGGCGGCCTTGTTCCTCTGGATACGGACCAACTGCTCGGGGCTCAGTGGCGACGAGGGCGGCGTGCCGGGCTCCTCCTGCCCGGCCCGGATCTTCTTGGCGGAGCTGGCCGCCGCATCCCCGCTCTCAGCTACCGCCGCCACGCCGTTCCACTGCTCGGCCGGCTCGGAGCTGCAGGCACGTCGCTTCCTGGCGGGGCTCGGGGTGAAGAAGGAGTAGAGGGTCTTCTGGCCAATCATCCTGGAGCCGAGGAGGGAACGAACGCGCGCTGCCTGGGGACCCGCGACTTTGGCGCCAGCTGCGGCGGTCAGTAATTCGATTCACAATTTTTAAGGGTTATAATCTGTTTATAGTTATTATAAAATATTGGCTATCTTCCCTGTGCTTTACAATATATCTTTGTAGCTTATTTATTTTATACATGGTAGTTTGTACTTCTTAATCCTCTACCCCAATCTTGCCTCTCTCTCCTCCCCTCTCCCCCACTGGTAACCACTAGTTGTCTCTGTGAGTCCGTTTCTTTTTTGTCCTATTCACCAGTTTCTTTTATTTTTTAGATCCCACATCTAGGTGATAATAGTACAGTATTTGTCTTTTTTTTTTTTAAATTTATTTATTTATGGCTGTGTTGGGTCTTCGTTTCTGTGCGAGGGCTTTCTCCAGTTGCGGCAAGTGGGGGCCACTCTTCATTGCGGTGCGCGGGCCTCTCACTATCGCGGCCTCTCTTGTTGCGGAGCACAGGCTCCAGACGCGCAGGCTCAGTAGTTGTGGCTCACGGGCCTAGTTGCTCCGCGGCATGCGGGATCTTCCCAGACCAGGGCTCGAACCCGTGTCCCCCGCATTGGCAGGCATATTCTCAACCACTGCGCCGCCAGGGAGGCCCCCAGTATTTGTCTTTATCTAATTTATTTCACGTAGCATAGTACTATCCAAGTCCATCCATATTGTTGCAAATGGCAAAATTGCATATTTTCTTTTATGGCTGAGTGTCCCTTTGTCTTCTTGAATTTGCCAAGCTCCTCCCTGTCCTCTTTCCCAGGTCTCAGCTGAGAATGTCCCTTCCTCAGAGTCACCTTTCCTGACCACCCCAGATAACTAGCTCTCTATCACTGCCCTCTGATTAGTTCTGGCCATTTGTCACATACCCATTTGTTGGTTTACTTGACTGTCAGCCTCTCCAGTAGAATGTAAGCTCTATAAGGGCAGAGAACACACCAGTTTGCCTAATTCATGAACTCCCTGTGCTTAGCACAATGCCTGGCCCCAAACAGACTCTCAGTAAATATTCTTTGCACAACTGAACACATCGAGCTGGAGATCCTTCAAGATTCATGCCCATGGTGTGAACCTGGGTAAACTCTTCCCTCTCTGCTTCTCAGTTATCTCATCTGCGAAATGGCCTCGAGGTGACCTCTAAGCTTCGTTCCAGCTCTGAAATTCCCCAGCTCTCTGATCTGACATTGGAAACGACCGCGCCCCTCCCTGTGCAGTTATTTTGCCTTTATCGCCTAATTATTTCTTTAGAAAAGGGGGTGCGGCAGTGCTAGTAGAACCTTCATTCCTTTTTGAGCATTGGGCAGTTTTCCAATTCTTGTAATTGGGTTAGAAACCCAGCAAACTTAACCAAGTTATTGATCCTGGAGTTTCGGGTCTCCGTTGGTGAGACCAAACCCACAGGCTGGCAGCTCCGTGTTATTTTTTCTCCCTCTCTCTCTCTCTCTCTCTTTTTGTAATGTTGTGAGATTACAGGCCAGTCCCTGAATCAACAATTCTTTCAGGCTATAATAAAGTCGTATTTTTGAATTTTGCTTTTGACTTTAATTGCACCCAGGCATGAAACGAGAGAATGAGGGTGCCGTTCCAGATGAGTGCACATTCAAAATCATTCAGACTCTACTTGGACGAGGAGAGGCAAATTAATAATGAGAACAAACAGCCTTTGGAAACAGGCTGCCCCCCTCCTCCCTTCTTTGTAAAATGGAATCATTCTCCTGACAGTGTCAATGGAAAAAACACCAGAGCAAACACATTGCGGAAGGCGCTGGCACAACTGGTTCTTTTGGTCTATGCAGACCTCAATAAAGTGAAGTCGGAACTATGTACATAATAAAACCAGATAACTCAACATTCATTCATTTATTCATCCTTTTTTTCTTCAGCTGAGCCACGTGGCTTGTGGGATCTTAGTTCCCCGACCAGGGATTGAACCCAGGCCACGGCCGTGAAAGCCCCGAGTCCTAACCACTAGATCACTAGGGAAGTCCCACTTTTTTTCCTTTCTTTCTTTCTTTTTTTCTCTCTCTCTCTCCTTCTTTCTTTCTCTCTCTCTTTCTTCCTCCCTTCCCTCCTTCCCTCCCTCCCTTCTTCCCTCCCTCCCTCCCTTCCTTCCCTCCCTCCCTTTCTTCCTTCCTTCCCTCCTCCCTCCCTTTCTTCCTTCCTTCCCTCCCTCCTCCCTCCCTCCCTCCCTCCCTTCCTTCCATCCAACAAATGTTTGCTGAACTCATATCCTGTGCCAGATTTTGGACTGGGTATGTGGATAAAACAGTGAATAAGACAGATACAATTTCCATCCTAATACAACAAACAGTACTCATGATAATAACTGTTACTCGTACTTACTAGGTGCTTGACATAGTTTAAGTGTTTTTAATAAATTTTCTCATTTAGTCCTCACAATATCTTTAGGAAGCAGGCACCCCTGTGAGTCCTATCTTAGTTGGGAAACTGAAGCCCAGGGGGAATGAAGTGAGTTGTTGAAGATCACGTGGCTGCAAAGGGAAGCAACGGATGGCTGTGCTCTTACGCAATGGAGTTTAGAGTCTAGCGGAGCAAGGAGGTGAGCAAACGGGCGGTTCTAACGTGGTTTGGGAAGTGATGAGCTAGGAGACAGAGACAGGGCTGGCTGGAGAGGCTGGGAAGGATTTGTGTGAGACGTGATGTCTAAGTTGAGATCTGAAGAAGGAGAAAGAAGAGGCAGGCACAGATTGTGAGGCATTTGGAAGAGGTGAAGATATTTCAGATGGGAGAGGGGTGGAGGGGTAGGACGGGAGAGGAATGGGAGATGGGTCTGGCAGGGTAGACAGGGGGCCGACCATGAAGGGCCTGGGAGCCCAGGCTAAGACCTCTGCGTCCCCGAGGCAGTGAGAAAGCCCTCAGGTAGCCCTGTCAGGTTCACCTCTTACAAAGTTCACGTCTAACTGCTCTGTGCCAAGAAAGGACTGGAGGGTTGGTGGTAGAGAGACAAATTAGGCCCCGGGAGAGGTGATGGGGATCTGTCACGAGGCTGGGGGCAATGATGAAAAAGAGGAGTGTATTGGTTTGAGAGCATTTCTGATGTAGAAACTGTAGGACTGGGTGATAATTCGGATCTCCATTCTTCAAATCAGGCAGGAGACTAAATTGAACAACTCTGGTTGCCTGTGATAACTGATAACTCTCAACTTCACTTTGTGCTGTGCAGACGGGGTTACACATGAGAAAACGAGGGAACCCTCTACCCTGTGAGGTCATCTTTTCTCAAAGACTCAAAGTTGATATGAAGAACAAATCTACATCCATGTTTCAGTCTTTGCCATTGTTCATTACACCATTTTCAAACTCCGTCATAAGAATTCCTCAGCTAATTTATAATGAGGATCTAGTCTTTTTCTTTTAACTGGTGGTTGAAAGTGATTTAGTTCACCATGTTTTGCTTTTGCTTGGCTATCGAGAAGTTCGGGATGAATTTTTTTTTTTTTTAATTTTATTTTTGGCTGCACTGAGTCTTTGTTGCTGCGTGTGGGCTTTCTCTGGTTGCGGCGAGCGGGTGCTACTCTTCGTTGCAGTGCGCGGGCTTTTCACTGCGGTGGCTTCTCTTGTTGCGGAGCACCGGCTCTAGGCATGCGGGCTTCAGTAGTTGTGGCTCGTGGGCTCTAGAACGCAGGCTCAGTAGTTGTGGCGCACGGGCTTAGTTGCTCCGTGGCATGTGAGATCTTCCCAGACCAGGGCACGAACCCATGTCCCCTGCATTGGCAGGCGGATTCTTAACCACTGCACCACCAGGGAAGTCCCCAGGGTGAATTTTTACACTCATAATAAGTGTAGTAGCCTAGGGGCTTGAGCTATACATTTCACCTTCTTTAAATTTAACTTCTATCAATTTCTACATGTGCTTTTTTTTATTGGCATAAATACTTTTATAGGCCTCCAATACTGTTTGGAAGAAGTGGTGTATAAAATGATAAATACAAATTGCCCATCTGAGAGTGAGGTCACATGGTCTAGCTTCTAAACCAGCTTCATCCTCTCCTGTCACAGGTCCTGAGATTCCCCCATTAGACTTACTCCCTTGTGTTCGGGCATCTTCTTCACAAGACCCACAAGAAGTACGCATGTATTGTTTTGGATGGTAACTTGTCTGCACTTGATAGTAAGACAGATTCGTTTGTTGAATGTAATGTCACACTCAGCAGGGTGTAGGACTTGGAAGTGATAGGAAAGAGGACAAGGGAAATTTTGGTGGAGACCTGGAGGTTAGGGATATTTTGGAGGTTGGAGCTTTGTGAAGGCCAAGTAGTACCAGGATGGACCTGAGAGGGAGGCCATGGAAGGAGTGTCCAGATCACCCCAAAGTAGGACAAGAGTCACTGGCAGGAGAAATGGAGAGCCAGAAATCTGGTCCCCCAGCCTTGTTTTCTGCCACTCTGTTGACACAGGCTGACCAAGCCACACTTTTGACCGACGTGAACGGCAAATCCAAAATACCATGATTAGGTGACTGCCCACGAGGAATGATGTTTAGGAGGCTTGGAAAAAGATTCCACTTTCTCTGGTCTGAATATCTTTTATTACGTTTCCACTGTTGGTGGTTTATTCATTGCATCAAGTCACTGCCATCTCAGGAAGTCTCTGCTAACATGTGAATACCCCCAGTGGTGTCATGAAAGAAGGATAAAATCATAGAAACATAGACCTTTGGGCTGGAAGGGACCTTGGAGAGAACTGATGGCAACCCTCGTGTATGTGATACACGAGGAAACTTAACCACAGGGAGGTTAAACCAATCAGACCAAAATCACCAAGCCAGTTAGTGACAAAACTTGGACTAGAACGCAGGTCTCTGGCCACTAGTAGAAGTTCTTTCTATATTAGAGGCTAGTTTACGTCTGATTCCTTTCTAAAGTAACAGCTAAATAAAACGAAACTGGAGCTCCAGAGTGAGCAGGTTTTGATAGGAGGAGAGAGAAGAGAGACCAGTAGTAATTATGTGGACTTACTTATGGAGACCCGAACCATTTTTGTGAACCTGTGTTATGTTTGTGGAGAATTGTCCTTTGTCTATATCACATGATTCTGGTGGGCCCGTCAGTCAAAGACCCTAAAGTTGGCCAACCCCCTACCCCTGAGGGCCCATCTGACTAAGTCTGGTCAATCATTGGTCACCATGCCTATTTTGTAGTTATTGGTCCAAGCAAGGGGTGGGTTCCAGGTCCAATCAGAGTCCCTCCATGAAATGGGATGGAGGGAAGTCTTACTTCCTCTGTAAAGACTATTTGGCCTGGAGCTGCAAGAGGCCATCTTTCTCATGTTATTTGAGAGAGCCTGCCTGGGTATGAAGCTCACTCACAAAAAAGCAGAGCCCAACACAAGAAAGAAAGAGCAAGAAAGAGAGGAAGTTAGGGAGAGGAGGAGAGAAGGAGGGAGAAACAGAGAGAGAGAGAGATGAAGAGATTGAGACAGAGAGTATGAGAGTACAAGAGCAAGCAAGCATCTGGAAGAAATAATTTGAGTAACTGGATCCAGCTATGCCTGAAGCCAGATGCACTTTAGGACTTTTCAGTTGATGGGAGCCAATAAGTACCTTATATTTTTTCTGTTTAAACTCGTTCAAGTTGAGGTTCTCCTCCTTTTAACTGTAAAGATCCTGTTTATAATAAACTTTTTATATAAATTATCCCACTTGATTCTCTCGACTGCTCTGTGAGACAGGTATCAACATGGTCACCATTTTATGAATGTGAAAATTGAGGCTCAGTGATTGGCCTGAGGTTATAGAGCTTTACGAAAGCAACCTGTGTTACTCTTTATAAGATCCTTTCTTTTTATCTGCTAAACCCTGGCTGTGCAAGGGTTTAGGCTGAGAGGCCTGGATGCCAGCTCTGTCCTTTTGTGGCCTGGTGAGGGGCTAGCCGTCCTCTTTGCTGGCTGTTCTTCCAAAGCTGGTATGTTCATGCACCATTAGCAGCTAAGATAACGCTAAGCAGATAGGATAACTACCCTTGGCCATGAGAAGTGGGTTATTTGAATGGCTGAGTCGGGCATGGCACGCTCACCAGCAGTCAGGGGCAGGCATGTCTCCAGCCTTGTGTGGGTGGACACTGTGCCAGCCGCCCAGGCCGCCGTCACCTCCTCCAGGACCACAGCAGGCCTCGGTGGGAAGCTCCACCACGAGCCATTCTCCTTTGAGGTCAGCACGCGGTGCTGCTGGGAGCCTGTGGTCAGCATGTGGTAACTCAAATAATACGCTCCACCGGGGTGAGAAAGCCACAACACAGCATGGAGGAAACAGTTCACCGGAACTTTCTACCTCATGTCTGCTGGGCAAGAGGGCCTTTGCGGCTGGGCTTTGAGCAATGCCTCTGGGTTCACCCATCCGTTCTCCCCAGAGAATCCTGTTAAAAGACAGGTGGGGGACCTCCCTGGCGGGCCAGTGGTTCGGACTCGGGGCTTCCACTGCAGGGGGCCCGGGTTCGATCCCTGGTTGGGGAACTAAGATTCCGCATGCTGCTCAGCAGGGCCAAAAGAAAAAAAAAAAAAAAAAGACAGGTGGGCTGTAACACAGGAGAGCACCTCTAAACATCAGCTTAAAAGGCCTGACTCTCCCTGTCTGGATTATTTCCCCCAGCACTGGGGCTGGATGAGGACACACAGACGCATCTTTCTACTTCTGGGGCGTCTCTCCCGTCCCTCAGAGAACACGCCAAGTTCTGCACCTCCCTAATGAAGACACCCAGCCGTGTGGGGCGTGACCGGATTGTTTTCTGGACCAGCTCCTTGGCTAATTCGGTGCGTCTGCCTCAGTTTTTCTCGCATGTTCCTGGGAGCCACGTGGTCCAGCACCACAGGAAGAAAAGTCTGCGAGTTACGGCTCCTCTGACTTGGGAGCACATTTCGCCTCTGATGTCTTTTTCCTGAATGCATTTCAGCTTTACTCTTCTGATTCCTCCTCTCCCATCTGGTTTCTATCCGACCCAAGCAGATGTTTTTTCCATTTAAAATAGCACACGCACCTCTTTTCTTCTTTACATGCCGTGTTTTCAGTTTTGAAACGCTTTTTCATCTGGACTGAAACACATGTTTTGTTTTGTTTTTTTCTTCTTTTCCTTCTTCTTCTTCAAGAAAAGAAATGTACCTGTATTTTGATTTGGGTATGTGTCAATTCTTTCAGCAAACCCACAGAACAATTGCAACGAATGTCTCTCTCCCCTGGCTAGGATGCCACCCCACACATCCCACGATCGGCGTGCTCTGTGCACGGACAAGCTTTAAGCCACGACTAATATCAGCAAAGCACAGTATATACAACATGGTCAGTCGTGTATCATAAATATTTATAAAGACCATAGGAGACTTGCTCATAATGCAGAGGGTTGTGCCCAACAGGAGTTGAGCAGTATGTATTGGAGATTTTTGGAAAATGAAGAATAGATGACCTTTTCCTCAAATGACAAAATGCCTCTCCCCCCTGCCCCCTGCAACCCCGCCACCTCCTGGATTTTAAAGATAGATGGGAAAGTGAAGCCCTGGAATTTTCTTTGCTGATTGAAGAGTGAAGCGGAACACTTTGCCATCAGCCATAGAAGAATTTATTCCCATTTTAAGTAATGTTTACACTATCCACCACACCATAGGGAAAAGAAGACAGAATTTGAAAAAGAGTGAGGCTCAAAATTCAAGACAGTGGCCGATTAAACAAGAGGCAGGGGTAAAGCACTGGGATTAGGAGGATAATTGAATTCTGAGTCCACAGTTTGTCAGCTGTGTGAGCTCTTTGTGTCCCTAAATTTCCCTTCCTTCTCAGGGTCTTGCACATGCACTTCTCTGCATGTGTAACACTCTTCCTGCCTTTAGCATGGGGGTACCTTCAGGTCTCTGTTTCGATGTCACCTCCTCAAGAGGGTCCTTCCCTGACCACCCCACCAATGCAGGCCTGCCATTTGCCTAGTTTGTCTTCATCATTACATGGAGCACCAGCTCTTGTTATGTCTTTGTTTCCTTGTTTTCTATCTGTTTGCAGGTCTTCATAATGCTAGGGGCTAGGGTCTCCTCCCTTCTCATAAAAAAAAAAAAAAAGACTTTATTTTTTTTGAGCAGCTTTAGGTTTACAGAAAAATTGAGTGTAAAGTACAGAGGGTTCTAATCTACCCCAACACACCCCCATCTCCCCCAATCCCCCTATTATTAATATCTTGCCTTAGGTGGTACATTTGTTACAATTGATGAGCCAATGTTGATACGTTATGATTAATTAAAATTCATAGTTTACATCAGAGTTCGCTCTTGGTGTTGTACATTCTATGGGTCCCCCATTATAGCATCATACAGAACAGATTCACTGCCCTAACAATCCCCTGAGCTTCACCTACTCCTCCCTCCCTCCCTTGAACACCTGGCAACCAGTGATCTTTTTTCTGTCTCCATAGGTTTCCAGAATGTCATATACAGTTGACCCTTGAACAACGTGGGTTTGAACTGCACAGGTCCACTTACATGTGGATTTTTTTCCATAGTAAATACTACGTGATCCACGATGAGTTGGCTGGTAGTGTGGATACGGAGGAACCCCGGATACAGAGGGCTAGAAGGCTGACTTTAGGTTATCCGTGGATTTTCCACTGCATGAAGGGTCAGCACCCCTAACCCTTGCATTGCTCGAGTCAACTCTAGCTGAAATCATACAGCATGTAGCCTTTGCAGATTGGCTTCCTTCACTTAGCAATTTTTCCTCCCTGCCTCATTTTTAACCACTGTGTTCCAGAGTCCTCGACTTAGGAAGTGCCCAGTGAATATTTCTGGAATGAATAAATGAATGAGCCTTAGGTTGTCCTGATTTGTAAAATGAGTCTACCTTCTAAGGTTGTGAGGATTCACGAAGGTAACACATGGGAAGGACTTGCCGAGCTTATGACCCCTGGTGAGCCCTTGAGAGTGGTGGTTGCTATTTTTCATATTCTGGGGGCATAATCTGGGTCTTGGTGATGCTGGTGTGTGGATGGGGAGTGTTTAGGGGCTGACAGTGTGTTTATGAAACTTGGACGCTTTTCAGAGCTCTGGCAGGTAAAACCACAATTTCTACATCAGCCTTTCTATCTCAGGATAGCCACTCCTAAAGTCCTGGGGCCACTGGGAAATCTTGGGAAGCTGCTGATAGGATGTCTCTGGTCATGGTTTTCAGAGCAAAATATTTCCACTATTTGCAATTATTCTGAGAGATGCTTCTTGCAAAATTATTCTGGGACTCAGTATTTGAAATGTTCTTATTTCTTTTCTCTGACATGATCTTGAGTAACCCCAGCTTTTCTTGAAGAAAATCTTCACGTGGTGATCCCAGTTCTACTTCGTGTGGCGATAGAGTGGAAACTCTGATGGCTGTCCCAGTGGGAACCTGATGAGACTGGCCTGGTTGTAAAAGTGTGGCCTGCACGTGTAAAGTCTCTATATTCTGCAACTCTTCAATTGTCTGAAAATTCCAGATTGCTGAAACAACTTCTGAAATGTAAAATGTGAAAAGCATCTCATAAGAGCTCCTATCCTTATTTAAAATGCTTTTGGAAACTGGAACATTTCTCTGGCTTTTTTACACCAAGATAGAAGTTGGCCTAAAACTTCGATTTCGATGTTTTATCTATCTAATGCCATCCATCTGGATGCTTGGGGACGGCCATGTGACTGTCACATGAGTGCTCTGGCATTTTCTGGAGTGCTTGAATCGTTGTTTTATAAAAATAAAATACAACTTTTGAGATATTTTAAATGTGTTGTGCTAAACAGAATTGGTTACACAATGTAAGCCTTTGTCATTTTAATTGGAGGAAAAAAATCCTTCTTCTTACTCTGGCAAGAAGAAAGTGATATATCCAAATTAATAGGGTGAAAAATTTTAAAACAAATTTCCTTTAGGAAATCTTAAAATCTTTATAGGCTATTAGTTCTAATAATTAAAAATCCAAGTTGTAGTTTTTCAACTTTACACATAAATGGGATCTCTTCTTGGGACCCGACCTGCCTGAAGGTCAGATGAAACCCAAAGGTGAGAGAAGTTGGCTGTGGGTAAGAGCAGGGGTTGTCAAACACTATTGCTTGTAGGGATCATTTGGGTACTGGATGCTCATTAAAAATGCAGATGCCATCTCCCACCAAGATTCTGACTTAACTGCCTGGGGTGTGAGATGAGGTCCAAAAGTCTTCATACATATGGATTACAGAAATTTCCCAGATTAGTGTTGTTTGAACTAATATTTATGGAGCACTGTTTTAAGAGCGTTGTACACATTCACTTATTTAATCCTCACAGTAACCCTCAGAGGTGGGTACCTTTATTATCTTCATTTCACACGGGAGAAAACTGAGACAAAGGAGTTACATACCTCACCCAAGGTCACCCAGACTCAGTTGGCTAGAGCAGACCTGGGGTTCAAACTCTGGCAGTCTGGTGCCAGAGTCCAAGCGTTCAGACACGTTGCTACACTGCCTCTAGTGGGTTATCATTACTTCCTTACTTTGAATCTGCATGAAAGATTTTTTTTTTTTCACTTCTTGCCTAAATGAAAATTTGCATCTTTCTGTGACCTAGTTCAGCTATGTTGTACAGAGCCATCAGTTGATTCTATCAAGATGACCAGGCATATAGACATAAGACCACTTGGAAAGAAGTGGACATATCTGTTAGGATGGCTAATAATTAGTGTTGGTAAGGATGTGGAGAAACTGGAACCCTGGTACACTGCTGGTGGGAATGTAAAATGGTACAGCCACCATGGAAAACAGTTTGGCAATTCCTCAAAAAGTTAAATGTAGAATTGCCATGTGATCCAGCAATTCCACTTCTAGGTGTATACCCAAAAGAACTGAAAGCAGGGACTTGAGCACATTCTTGTACACCAACATTCACAGCAGCATTAGTCACAAGACCTAAAAGGTAGGAATAACCCAAATGTCCATCAATGGATGAAGAGGTAAATGAAATGTGGTATATCCATACAATGGAATACCGTTCAGCCACAGAAAGGAACAGGAAATTCTGACACATGCTACAACACGGACGAACCTTGAAAACACATGCTAAGTGAAATAAGCCAGACACAAAGGGATAGATATTGTATAATTCCACTTATATGAAGTACCTAGAATAGTCAAATTCATAGAGACAAAAAAGTGCAACAGAGGTTACCAGGAGCTTGGAGGGTGCAGGGAGAGGAGAACGAGGAGTTACTGTGTAATGCGGCGGTCCCCAACCTGTTTGGCACCAGGGACCGGTTTCATGGAAGACAATTTTTCCACGGACGGGGGGGTGCTGAGGGGGTGGCGTGGGATGGATCAGGCCGTAATGCGAGTGGCGGGGAGCCGCAGATGAAGCTTCGCTCGCTCGCCCGCCCGCCGCTCACCTCCTGCTGTGTGGCCCGGTTCCTAACAGGCCACGGACCCCTACCGGTCCTCGGCCTGGGGGCTGGGGACCCCTGGTGTAATGGGTACAGAGTTTCTGTGTGGGATGATAAAAAAATTCTGGAAACATAGATATTGGTGATGGTTGCACACATTGTTAATAAACTTAATGCTACTGAATGTACTTATTGTTAATGTACTTAATGCTATTCATGTACTTAATGCTATACTGAAAAATCGTTAAAATGACAAATTTTATGTTATTTATAGTTTATTGCAGTAAAAAAAGAAAAGAAGGAAAGAAACGGAAAAGGGAGACCATCAGCCAAAGGAGAAGAGACACTGAGGCAATGGGACTTTGGATTTGATTCAGATTCTTATCTCAGCTCTTGGCATTTTATCCAGATAATCATCCCCACTATTATCCATTTCAATGTGTGCACAGGCACAGATGGGATAACTTTATAGAGACATCACTGAAATCCATCAAATGTTTATCTTCCTGTATAGAATAAAAGTCATTAATGTTAAAAAACATTAAAACTATTTTAAAACACTAAACTTCTAACAAATCCTAAGCAATACAATCCATTAAGATGAAGAAAGTCCCTCTGATTCTTCGGGAGGGGTTTACCACAGTGTTGCTATGACTACTGTGGGTGTTGTAATGACCCATTCATAAATACAGGCACCCCAGTTATTGGCTCATCCCACGCACGTGTTATGGGAAACAGAAATGTGCAACCTTGACCTCCGAAAGGATGAACCCTTGCCAACTCAACTGAAAGAGCAACTTGTAGATTGTATCCAGTGAAGGGCTGTGGTTTGAGCAAAGACAAATGTTACATAAAGCAGAGTTTGTTGTTCAATACTGCTGAGGATGAGTAAAGTTCACAAGAGCTCAGTTCAACATGTGTAACCAGATAGGACACCAAAGAATTAACTAACATGGACCAGGCAACAGAACGTGACCGTGCATAGGGTCCACATTCATCACGAGCCAGGGCGTTCGGGAGACGGACTTCATGACTCAGGAACGAAGGCGTGGGCTCTGCTTGACGAAGGGAATGATCACACTTGAGAAAGAGCAGAATCACATCCTGGTAGGGTAACGGCGAGGCATGATAAAGCTTATGGTGAATTCTAGTAAGTACTTTCTAGCACACGGCAAATAAACTCACAATATCTCTATCCTCTTCTAGGGGGCACTTGTAGTCTTCTTCAGAAATTCAACTGAAGGAGCAATGTGCTAATCTGTGAGTCAGTTTATGACTTCTTAATGCTAGTGTCCACATCTGGACAGCTAGCGTCTGCCCATCAACAGCGTTGATAAGAACAGCTGATCTGAATAATTTAGGAAATCCTTCTCCTTTAAAAAAAAAAACTATATAGGTGTGAATTACTTTATTTGGTTAACTAAATGGACAAAAGCTGTTATTTACTTTTGCTCTGCAGTTGTGCCCTATGGTTTTTCTGTTCAGGAAACAGGGAGAGTGGACCAGTATTTCTCCAATCTCTCAAACTAGTCATACCTCTCTAACTACCACCGTAATCCAAGCCACCCTCAACCTGCACCTGGGCTGCTGCCATAGCCTCCTCGTGGGTCTCCCTAAGGCCAAGTTTGCTTTCCTCAACCCAGTCTGTAGTCCCCAAACTGAGTGATCTTTTAAAAATGGAGATCTCCTCATTCCACTTCCCTGCATAAAACCGTCGAATAGCACCTCATTCCTTGTTATAAAGCTTTAAACATTTTCTAGGTCCTGCTGGGTTTAGCCCCTCCCTGGCATTCTGGTGCCTGGTCTTGCCCTTGACCTTGTACCGCAGGGTCACCCTCCAGCGCCCAGCCTGCTAGCAAAAGCTCCACCAGCCTCCTTTCCATTGTCTGAACTCACCTAACACTTACCAGCCCCAGGCCCTTCGCCAATGCCAGTCGCTCTTCCTGGAAGACCCTTGCAATCAGTTTTGAGTTGGCCACCTTTTATTTTACACTCCTATTGGTAAGTTACTTTCTCAGAGAGACCTTTCTGGGGCACCCATCTAAATGAGATACTCTGTGTACTCTCTTTCTCTCAGGTCCCTTTCTTCCCTAGCACTTATTACGGTTGGTAACTGTATTTTTTTAATCTGAGTGATTTTATACGTAATGTCAGCAGTCTGCTGCACTATTACCATAAAAGGGGCAATGTGTATCTTCTTTATTAATGCATCTTCAGAATCTGGCAGGTAGGTAGCCTGGCACATAGGCGTTCCTCAAAAAATACTTGTTGAATGAGAAATACTTAATCATAACAAGCTCACTGTGGTCAGAAAGAAGATGTAGGTGGAGACAGCTCATAAACAAACCACATGCATTTTTTAGGACTCTGAGTTAGTTTTATTAGTGTCCAGATACCTTGTTAAATTCAAAAATCATGACACAGGGTTGGGGGGGGGGGAGGAGAAATCTGATTAATTATTTAACCTTCATTCATATTTAATACGACTTTTCTAAACAGATAGGGAGCTCTGCCAGCCTTGTAAATAGGTTTACAAAATTTGCATGGTCGAAATGCATACAAACAAAGCAATCCCATCATTTCCCTCCTTTTCTGCTTTTATTATTCGTCAACTCATAATGACCAAGAATCAGGTCAGTACTTGGCAACAGGAGGTGTGGAAAGGAACTGAGGACGGGGGTAACAATTGACAAGGAATCCTTCAGAGCTCCCATTAGACCCACATTCTTAGGAAAGTCAGTGAGAGAAGTGTAGCGAGGAAAGACAGAAGATAAAAAATATCTTTTCTAACCATTGCTTAATGTTTTTAGATCCACCTTCAGCAGGGCAGCCAGAATTATTTTTAAAAATGACCCACTTGATTCTTAAAGCTCTCCAAGAGACAGAAATGCCATGATCTCCACAGGGATGAGGTAAAGATTAAATCAGATAATACACGGAAAGGATTTAGCCAAGTGGTCTCCATCTAGTGCTCAATCACGCTGTTGGCAAGGATTATTACCATTCGGCAATGCTGGGAGAGCCTCTTTCAAATCTTTAGTCTTAGAACCTATACTGATTATCTTAGCTCTCTTGAGGCCAAAAGTTTTTGTTAAATCAAACCTAGCCTCCCTGTCATTCAACTGTCTTTGATAACCTTTAATATTTTCTGTACTTTCCTTAAAATATGAAATTATAAAGTAAGAAGTAACGACTTCATATTGTCTATATCTAAAAGAGTTGGAGGGAATTGCAGGATCTGAGCAATTAGCCAAACAGCTAAGCCTAGATTTTCTCCTCTTTTCTATCCTAATAGAATAGGTCTGGGTAATTGCATCAATTCTACACTTCATTTTGCATCTATCCCCAGAGTCTTAGCTGTGCAAAAAGGGATGTCCTTTAATGATTTCCTTTGAATGGCTTTCCATGTGGGGAGGAAGAGGGCCCCTCTTGTTCAAATACAAAGGAACCATCCATCCACCAAGACCTTTCTTCTCTGTTAAGTATCTCTTGAATTTCAAAGGAGGACTTGGAATTTCTCAGTCCCAATGTTAACCCGTAGCTCCAGAACTGCAATTTACTGTCTTTGTCCCTTTAAAACCAGAAAACACTACAGGCAATGAAATAGCAGTTCTTATTTTTCTTGGGTTCAAAACAAGACCAGATTCCAACCTGCTCATGCTTACCATTTCACAGTAACCAAGCGGTTTATGATAATCAGCTCAAGAACACACTTTCCTTCCAAACAAGGAGATGGCTACTCGCAGCAACAGCTGTATTTTGCTAGTCAGTCCTCATGGTAAAGATTTACAGTTTTCAATTCTGTCACTTGGTTTGCCAACTGTTCCTCTTCCTGGAGCTGCCCAGTTGTTTTTTTGAGGGGCCTTGAAGTGGTTTCCTAGCTATTTAAACTCCCCCTGAATGACAATGCGGCTTTAGAGCCGGACTGAAGAATGGAATTCCCTGTTTATATCCACAAGACTTCTCCACTCTCCCTCTTTTAAACATATGCAGAGTCACCGCAGAAACTGGAACCAGATTAAAAGAAATGCTGGCTTTTAAGGCCAGTTTGAAAAACGGTAAAGCTGGGAGCCGGCTCCGCGCTCCCGGCCTCTTCCCTTTCCGCGTTATGTGATTCATTTGCTCTAATCCATCACCGATTCATCATGCTCGTCCATCAGAACCTTCAAAGCCAAGCCCACAGCTGCTTTTGCCATTTATCAGTGGGAAATAAAAGAGAAAGGGGGGAAAGTAAGGAAAACACATCACCCCGTTCCAGGGCCTGGGATAATGGGTGTGAAAAAAGGGTGGAGGGTAAGCTTATCTAATGAAACCCAGAGGCTTGCAAGGATGTGAATTCCTGAACAAAGGATTATAACTGAAAGCAAGCCCAGCAGCCAGTCTGCCACCAAGTTTCGGGGAGAAAGCCGGACAGAAACAAAAGGTTTAGGGGGAAACTAGAGGAATGTGTACCAAATGATACCCACACTCTAGAGGAGTTTAAGACTCAAATATTTGTAGGAATTTGTTCTCTATGACTAGCCTCTCAGCTGGCTTTCAGCTGTGCAATAGAACCGAGGCATTCGGCCTGGGAAGCGAACATTCGACCTTGAAGCCCTTCCTTGCAGACTGGAAAATGAAGGGTCGAGTAATTCACAGTTATCATTTTCATAAGACGTCTTGCAAATCACCTGCCACTGAAACACCGCTGATGAGTATCTCAGTCTTGAATTGGTGATGCATCAAGATTTGCTCTCAGGTTTGAGGATCAAAAAGCAAGGGCCATCTGACTCAGTGATTCCACTTCTAGAAGTATAGGCTATATATTTATAACCCATGGGAGGAGAGGTCCATCTCTTTGTGATAGCGTAAGATAGAAACAGCCTCAATGTTCACCAATAATGGCATAAGATGTAGTTACGAAGAAGAATGAGGAGGGTAAGGAAACTATGGGTATTCAAATCTACTCCTTATTGTGGGAATTCTCAGCAATAAAAAGGAACAAAGTTCTCAGATGTGCAACACGGATGAATCTCAAAAACAAAGAGGGCTTCCTTGGTGGCGCAGTGGTTGAGAATGCAGGGGACACGGGTTCGAGCCCTGGTCTGGGAAGATCCCACATGCCGCGGAGCAACTAGGCCCATGAGCCACAATTACTGAGCCTGCGCGTCTGGAGCCTGTGCTCCGCAACAAGAGAGGCCGCGAAAGTGAGAGGCCCGTGCACCGCAATGAAGAGGGGCCCCCGCTCGCCACAACTGGAGAAAGCCCTCGCCCAGAAACGAAGACCCAACACAGCCATAAATAAATAAATAAATAAATAAAATTTAAAAAAAAACAAAAAAAAACCCCCAAAGGACTATATACTGTATGGTTCCATTTATAGGAAATTCTAGAACAGGCAAAGGTATTTTATGGTAGAAAAACCAATAGTTTCTGAGGATATAAGAGTGGGAATTGACTGGGTGAAGGACATGAGAGAAGGGATGATATTAATATTCTATATCCTGATAAGAGTTTGGGTTTCACAAATGTATTCATTTGTCAAAACTCAGAATATTTACTTAAGATTCTTGCATTTTATTATATGTATATTTTACATAAAAACTGTAAACACATATTGAACTCTAGGTAATAATACACTTGCTGAAGTATTTAGGTGAAAGTGTACTGAAGTCTTGTGACTTCCCTGGTGGCGCAGTGGTTAAGAATCTGCCTGCCAATGCAGGGCACATGGGTTCGATCCCTGGTCCGGGAAGATCCCACATGCCGCAGAGCAACTAAGCCCACAAGCCACAGCTACTGAAACCCATGCACCCAGAGCCCGCGAGCCACAACTACTGGAGCCCGCGCACCTAGAGCCCATGCTCCGCAACAAGAGAAGCCACCGCAGTGAGAAGCCCGAGTACCGCAACAAAGAGTAGCCCCCGCTCGCCGCAACTAGTGAAAGCCCGCGCAGCAATGAAGACCCAACGCAGCCAAAAATAAATTTTAAAAAAAAGTGTATTGAAGCCTCCAATTTATCTTGAAATGCATCAAAAAGTAATGTGGTTTGATGGATGGATAGAAGGATGGCAGATGGGTGGCTATTTGATAAAGCGAGCACAGTAAAATGGTAATGGGAAACCTGAGCTGGTGAGTATTCACAGGTATTCACAGTAAACTTACTTAAACTTTGATCTATTTTGAAAATGTTTATAAGGTGTTGGGGGAAAAAAGAATGAGGAAGCTTTTTATGTTCTGATAAGGGCTTATCTCCAGTTTTTCTTTTTTAATTTTTTAAATTGGGGTATAGTTGTTTTACAGTGTTGTGTTAGTTTCTACATTACAGTGAAGTGAATCAGCTGTATGAATACATATAGCTCCTCTTTTCTGGATTTCCTTCCCATTTAGGTCACCACAGAGCACTGAGTAGCGTTCCCTGTGCTATACAGTAGGTTCTCATTAGCTATCTATTTTATACTTATTGCTGTATATATGTCAATCCCAATCTCCCAATTCATCCCAGGTTTATTGTTAAGTGAAAAAGTAACAGTATTCATAGTGTGCTACCAATTGTAGAAAAAAAAAACAAATGCATATGAATATTTGTTACTATGTGCAAATAGAGGAAGACGTAGAAATGGAATACTAGAGAGGTAATAATCCTAGAAACACTTACCTTAGAGGAGGGGAGGTAGGGATGACAGGGCATATTTTAAAACATAAGGTAAATCATTTTGTACCTTTGGATCTTGTATATGTGGATGGATTACCTACTCAAAGAAAAAAAAACACGAAAAAGGACATACGTCTGAGCTGTCTCAAATATCAAGGCTGACACTTGGAATTTATTTATTTTTTTTAACATCCATTCATTCACTCGATATTCACCAATCTCTTGTGTGCCAGGAATTGTCCCAGACCCTGGGGAGGGTAAGGAAACAAAGCCAGAGGTTGTCCCAGCTCTCACGGAGCTTACTGACTCGTGGACCTAGTTAAAGGTCAGGTGCATGTCCTAGGGTGACCTAACCTCGTCTGGGGTGGGGTGGGATGGACTGAGGATGGCAGTCTGGGCAGGGAGAACAGTTTGTGTGAAGGTTCTGTGATGGGAGGGAGCAAGGTGGTTCAAGTCCCCTAAAGAAGATCAGGATGGAGGATCCCAGAGAACACAGAGGGCTGAGGTAGAAGGCAAGGAGATACCAGTGGGGACCAAACATTCAGGATATTGATCTTTATCCTGTTATTTAACATCATAACTTACTTTCTGAACATGTTTTGCATGTCAAGATACATGTTTTTTTCTATCTGTAATTTTCTAAACCCCCCCCCCCCCCGCCACAAATTCTAAGAGGACGTCAGGGCAGAACTTGTTCTAGCTCTTCCCAGGAGAAATGGAGCATCTCACTAAGTCTCCCGGCATCTCAGGCGCTCGCGTCACCTTGTTGTCGCCACCTCAGGACACACTGGCCTGACTTCCAAGGACCAGAGCCTGCATTTCTTTGCCTGAGGGCTTTCTCTGGCTGCTGGGGTCCTCCGTGCCCCTGAGGCAGGCAGACGGCTCCTCTGGAGAGATAATGCCCTGGAGAGCAGCCCTCAACCAGCAATTTGGTGAGAATTGGGATATTTGTAGCCCAGCTTCTCCACTTTGGCTTCCACCATCCTTTCTCCCTTTCCTCAGTGGGAACTGGGGAGGGCTGGTTTTGATGAGTTCAGTTGCAGAATTTGGACTTAGTTAAAATCCTAGGTCTTTTGACGTCATCTTTAGTCTCATCAGAGGAGCACACGTTACTTGTCACATTTTCTTCTCAAGAACACAGCTGCTGTTTCTCTGAGCTTTAATCTCACTAAATACAATCACAGAAGAGACAGTCCTTTAAAAATTGTCTTGGCTTCCATTTTCTATCAAGATGGTCGACTCACACTTCTAGCGTATGGTCCCTTTATATTCTTCTAGGCACCAGCACCAATATTGAAATTATCAAGAACCAGATAAACAGATGCCAAGGAGTCTGAGTGGATCAAAAATATTGCTTTATGGGACTAATTATTTCTGAAGGACTTTTACCTTTAAGCCTTTAAACTAAAATACAGGCTTGGTATAGCTAATTCTCCACACCCCATCTTTCACACTCTTCATTTGTTACTTTTGAAAAAAGCCAGTGAAATTTTCTGCAGAGATCAGATGTGAAGCAATCTATGGCAGGGTGAAATTTTATAGTCTGGATGCTGCCTTTTTATTAAGGTGTCATTTCCTTTCCTTAAGAAGAATGAGGCTGTTTTAGGGTGGGTCTCTGTGAATGACTCAAACCCAAACCCTTTTAGTTTGGGAAGTCCAAGTACCAGGATAATTTTCACGCTGGGATTACTTGTCCAGATGGTCTGAGCACAGTTTTCTTGGCATGCTTGTAAGAACACAGGAATTTTCAGGGGAAACCAGAGAACATAGTAGGGAGGAGAAGAGGTGGGGAGGATAAGCGTGGCTAAGAAGTCAGAAAAAAATTTGGATTCCACAAAATGGCACTGGCCAGCTGAACTGGAATCAGTCCTAGTTACATTTGGCAATGTTAGCCCTCTCCCTTCTCCAAGAGCACAGACTTCCCTTTGTCACAGTGGGAATTACCTGGCTCTCCTAACAGAGGAGGAAAGAACCAGAGGGAAATTCACAGTGCTGATGGAGGTGAGAATGGAGGTGCCGCACAGAACACTGCCACCAGGAAACCTGGGGTGAACTCCTGTATGCCTGCATAGGGCACTAAGCCAGGTAGAGAAGGAAGGCTGTGAAGGGAGATGTCATTTCAAAGAGCTGTGTTAGACCTGGAAACAGCGTGGGCGAACAACTTTCTCTGATAGCCGGAGCAGCCACTGTTTAAAAACAGAACAAAGGTGTGGTGGTAGGAAGAACTCTGAGATGGCCCACGAGATTCCCCTGGTGGACGCACACTATCTCCTGGTCATTCAATCAACCACTATTCTAAGCACTGCTGTGAAAGAATTTCACAGATGTAATTAAGGTCCCAAATCAGCTGACTTTAAGATCGGGTTTTGGTCCAGCGGGATCTGACCTCGTCACATGAGTCCTTTAAAGACAGAGAGTGGCAGAGATGAGAGTCAGAGAGACCTGGAGAAAAGCAAACATCCACGTTTGTGAAATGCCCATGGTGGCCACGAGGCAAGGAGGGTGGGTGACCTGTAGGAGCTCAGGGTGGCTCCCAACTGACAGCTAGGACATCAGTCCTACAACCACAAGGAAATGAATTCTGCCAACAACCGATGTGCTTTGAAGAGGAGCCAAAGCCCCCAGATAAGACGTTAGCAAGCCTTGGCTAACGTCTTGATTTCAACCTGGTGAGATCGTGAACAGAGAATCTAGCCACGCTGTGCCCAGACATCTCACCTACAGAAACTGGGAGATAATAAAACTTGCAGCAATTTGTGACTCAGCAACAGAACAGTAAGTCAGAAGACAACAGAGTCACAGTTGGACAGTCATTGTGGCTTGGTGATCAAGAGGATGTGCTCTTTCTTCAAACGTCTCTGATCAAAAGCCTGGCTCCACCACTTACCAGCTATGTAATTTGGAACAAATTACCTAACCTCCCTAAATCTCACCGTCCTCATGTGTAAATCAAGATTAAAATAATGGTTAAGATCAAAAGAATGTTACGAAGATTAAATGAAATAATGTGTCAAGTTCTAAATACAATGCATGGCACTTAATGAATGCTCAAAAAGCAAAAAGTTAGCAGCAGCAGCAGCCGTGATTTGTGCAACACAAAGCGCATGTTGGGCCCTTTGCAAGGGGCTTTACAGGATTCATCTTGACAGAAACCCTGTGACGATGAAATTATTATACCCATTTTACAGATGGGGAAACTGAGACTCAGAGAAGTTCAATAGCTTGTCTAAGGTTATGCAACTAGTAAGTGGAGGAGTCAGGATTAAAATACAGGGCTCTTTGATTCATCGGCAGAACCTAGGTTCCAATCATGGCGAAGAGGTCGTAACTCTTGAGATTCTTCTTTGGAGGAGAACCAGGGTGACAGGTTGGGATTCTGGCCCGCTGAGTATCTCAAAATGGAGCCAAAATGCTCCTCAGTGCTCCAGCCATGGTCTCTGGTCTATAGGATGCTCTCCCCTTTGTCTCCCTGCCCCCTTGTTTGGGTACCTCCTGCTTAACTTCAGACCTCAGCTCAAATATCACTTCCCCAAGGCGGCCTTCTCTGACCCCACAGGCCAAACCAGATCCACTTCAACACATTCTCATAAAGTTCCTCTCTTCTGTAATAGTTCTCACATTTTATCGTTATGTGCCAGATGAGCGGTTCTCAGCCAGGGGCAATTCTGCCTGCCAGGGGACATTTGTCTATGTCTGGAGACGCTTTTTGTTGTCACAACTGGAGGGGGGTGTGTGTGTGCAAATTCCACGAATAGGTCAGAGATGCTGCTAATATCCTACAGTGCACAGCTTAGAGTCCCCACAACAAAAATGATCTGGCCCCAAATGTCAACTGTGCCAATGTTAAGAAACCCTGTCCTGTATTTATTTATATTTTTAAAATAAAAATGAGATCACAATTACATATCACTTGCTTTTATAAGTTAAAAGAGATTCCTGAACATTTATTTATTCATTTATCTAATGTTACTAGTTTTCCAGAAGCAGACTTACAGATATTGAAAACAAACTTATGGTTACCAAAGGGGGAGGAACGTGGTGGGGGAGAATAAATCAGGAGCTTGGGATGAACACACACTACTGTATATAAGATAGATAACCAACAAGGACCTACTGTAGAGCACAGGGAACCCTACTCAATATTCTGTGATAACCTATATGAGAAAAGAATCTAAAAAAGAATGAATACATGTATATGTATAACTAAATCACTTTGCTGTACGCCTGAAACTCACACAACATTGTCAACTATACCCTCACACAACATTGTCAACTATACCCCAACAAAACTCACACAACAGTGTAAACTATACCCTCACACAACACTGTCAACTATACCCCAACAAAATTAAAATATTAAAAAAAATAATATTACTAGTTTTCTTTTAGTGTGCCAGTACACATCGGAGAGGAAAAATTGTTTCATGCCATCATGTAGCTTTCCACAGCATCATTATTTTCAGGACTGCATCCCATTAACACCAAGCAGTTCTCTATTATTGGACATTTAGATTGCTCCTTCTCCCCCTTTTTCTTTTTCCTTTTTTCTTTTCCTTTCCTTTCCTTTCTGTTCTCCTTCTCCTTCTTCTTTTTTTGCTATTATAAACACCACCATCATGAACATCTTTGTGGCTTAACCTTTACACACATCCCTGATGATTTCTTCAGAATCAATTTGACCCTAACTGCTTTGGAAATCACTTTGTATTGTTGAATTTAACCAAGAGCCCATGGCCAACAGCAAACCCACAAACATTTCAACTGAAAAAGGCAAGTGTTCGCCCCCTCCTGATAACACCAATGGGAGAGCCAAGGCTGTAAGAGAAGCGAGACAGGATGGCCAATTCTCACCCAAGATGTGGTTTTCACATCGTCTAAACCTGCTGGGGCAGGCCAGCCTTTGGCAGGGACTAACTTTGTAATCTTTTCTACCAGAGACTCCCCAAAATTCTCAACTACTTTCTGAGTTCCCAGGAAAGATTCTTGACGTTCACAGAGAGTTAAAGAAGAAAAAGATGTGTTCACAGACAAATTAAAACAGCAAATGACAACTGGCTGGAAGTCATTCTTTCTGTGTAAGGAAGGTGGGGAGCCCAGTCAAAGCCCTAAGTAAACAACTTACAGAGACAAAAGACAAGGTGTTTCTTTTCTGAGCACTGGGAATTCAGTAACAACTTGCGTCAGATTTTGCAACCCTCACAAGAGTTTGGCTATTACAACACAATGATTGTATTCCTGGAACGGTCTCAGAACCAATTGCCAGGTTCTTTGGCCTGAAAGTCAAAGATGGCCATGAAACCAGTACAAACCACGTTAGATTTGGGGACTGGTGGGGAGAGAAACAGGGTTGGAATGAAGGTGATGGGGACAACATGGTATATTTGTAAAGATACCCAAATCCTTCCCACTCTCAACTCTGACAATTGCTTGACTCTGTGTTGACACTTTGAACTTGAAGTGTTCTTCAGGTGAGCACAGGACAAAAGGCAAAAGGATGTGTTCTGGTCAAACAAAGAACATACCTTGTAAATGTGGGAGGTGACTTCTGGCATCATGTTCTCAGGACATAAGGGGTTGAGATGTAGGAGGAAGCCACCTAACGCCAAAGCATTTAAGTTGTGTGGTTTTCTTGGGCATAAAGCACAGGAAGGATTCCAGGGGAAGGGAAGAATGTTTTGTTCACAAAAGCTACAGCTAAGCAAACAGTGCAGGTTGGAAAGGAATTGTAGTGTTTTAATATTATACAAAAGAATAGATGATAAATCCATTTAGAATTGACAAGAGCAGCCACATGAATAATCCAAAAAGCATTGCTTCGAGTCCTGAGAATGAATAATGCGGTGTCTTGCCCCGGCATATTTCTCTTTCTAAATATGTTTCCTGTAATTTATTGTTAAAATGAATGAGCATTCCCTGAGTGGCTGGAGAAAGGGGACCCGTATTTTGGGCAGCACAAAGCGACGTCCCTGGGGTCAAAACATTCCTGCAGATAACTTATACAGGCATCAGTGAGAGTTGACTGGGTGTGCTACTGTCTAGGACTTTTATGAGTCAAAAAACTCTTGAATCCACTATTGTCCCCTCCTAGTTTTGGTGTGGTTTTTCCAGTACCCAGCACCCTGTTAACGACTCAGTTTGCATTCCCTGACCTAGATGACATTCACTGCATCTTGTCACCCAGTTTTATTTTCTTATTTTATTACCACTAGCTGAAATTTTCTTATTGAATCTTAATTTTTATTTTACTTTTTACTTAAACTAGAACATAAGCTGTGAGGTTCAGAGGAACAGAAACTCCTCTGTTCTGTTTGCTGTCATATTCTCTATGCCTAATATACTACTTGGCACATAGTAGGTGTGCAGTAAATATTTGCTGAGCATATCAACACGTTTCCATCCGACGTACTTTCTAGAGAGGAAGTCAGGGCTCCCTGAAGACTCAATGCCAGCTGAGCTCCTCCAAATTATCTCCCACTCTCAGGCCTTTTTTTTTTTTTTTTTTTGCTTCTTTTCAAAAAGTAAGATATAAATTACAAACAGTAAACATCATCTTTCTTAGTCTATGGTTCTGCAGGTTTTGACACATGCATTCAGTCAAGTAACCACCACAATCAAGATGTGGAATAGTTCCATCACCTCCCAACCACCTCCCACCCCAGGCTATTTAGCAGTTAATCATTCCCTGCACCCCTGCCCCTGGCAACCATTGATTTCATTTCTGTCCCTACAGGAGAAAGCCTTTAGAATCTGGCTTCTTTCACTTAGCATAACACATTTGAGGTTCATCGTGTTGTATCATTAATTCATTCCTTTCAATGGTTGAGTCGTCTTCCCTTGTATGGATGTACCGGAGTTTGTTTATCCATTCCACACTTGAGGCATCTCACCTCATCTCTTCTTATATGGAAAAGTTATGCTCACACAGTGGCTAAGAGCAGAGCTTTGGGGTCTGCTAAACATGGGACTGAATTCTAGGCTTGATACTTCCTAGCTGTGTGAACTTCGGGCAAGTCAGCAAAATACCACGACTCAGTTTCCTCAGAAGAGTATTGGAGATAATTTATACAAAGCATTGAGCAAAAGGGCTGGCAAATAATAAGTGTACAATAAATGGTAGCTCCAATCATTTTTGGTGGGAGTGGGGAGAGGTCCTGCTCAAACTTCCTTTCCTCTGATCACCTCACCAATTTTTAGTCATTTAGTTGTTACTTAACCGGTCTCAACCTCGGTTTCTCTAACTGAAATATAGGGGTAATAATACCAAGTACATAGAGTTGCTTTTCAGACTAAGTGGGCTAATAATACATGTAACTATCCTAACGTGGTGGTGCCTGGCTCAGAGGAGGTCTTCAAGAAATGGCAGCTTCCTAGCTGAGTGACCCTGGGCAAGTTACTTAACCTCTCTGTGTCTCAGTTTCCTAATCTGAAGCGTGAGGATAATAATGCCTACCTACAGGGTTGTTTTGGGGATTATATGAGATAATGTATGTCAAGTGCTTAGAAAAATGTCGAATACATAGAGTTCAATAAACGTCAGCTGTGACTATGCTGCTGAGGGTTAGACGCTGCACGTGTCTGATTCTCATAGATCACTTGAGCTTTATGTATCTCTGTATTATCTCAGAAGAGCACAGCTCCGGGCACAATGTAGGAGTTTGATGCATGCTTGTTGAACTGAATTAATCCAAATAACATATGTCCCTTTGGGTCACATCATGATCTGAAATTTTATTATATATATTTAAATGCAACACAAAGCAAATTTTCAAAGGATACATTCTGCGAAACCATCAGTGGTGAGATTCAGAAAAGCAGTTGAGGACTTATATCACCCATATAAGAGGCCTTTCGTTAGGATGATCGTGAAAAATTTTTCATACTGGCACTTCTTTTAGAGAATCTCACCCTTGGTTTTTCTGAAAGCTCTTCTACAGTTCACTTGTTTTATCCTTCAGAGAAGAACACACTGAGTTTTTGCCATGGCTTGGTTGCCTTTGGAAATCAGACTTGTCTGTTTTCTGGCTCCAGGACTGGCCTGCTGTGTGACTCCAGAAAAAGTGAGTGCCTTCTCTGTGCCATAGGTGCTCCATCAGCCACTTTTGTGCACTGCAGAGTTAAATCAACAATTCTTGTTCGGTTGTTTGATATCCATAAAGGTGGGAGGTGTGTACTGGGGTAGAGCAAGGCACTATAAAAGTTACTATCATTTATTGTAAAGAAGTGAGGGGTTTTAGACATTATTTTGTAAGAAGATAGGTTTGTGTAGACTATACATGCATGCATGTCAAGTTACTAAGCTCGCATTGCGGTCTGTTTACTTATTCATTCATCCATTTTACACTTGTCAAGCACCTATCATGTTGCCTAGTTATCAATATGACAGTCTGCCCCCTGGGTGGGGTACGTACCCCTGGGTGGGGCGTAAGGCAGTTTCACATCAGTTTCTGCTGGCCACTGCGAATGGTCAGTGATGCTGGGGATCAAAACTGGTCCAACTGGAGTGAATCTCTAAACTCTGGTGGGAACTGCCAGAAAAGAGACTCATTGTTTCCTCCTGGACTTGATATTGGAAGAAACTGCTGGTGGCCATCCTGCCACCCAGGGGAGACTGTCCAAGAATGGAAACAAACAGAGGAAGCTGGCTCAGGAAGAGAGAGAGAGAGAGAGAGAAATGAGGTCCTAGTGACAGAATCCGAGGCCTGACTCCAAGTGTAACTGAAGGACACACTTTCTATCCATGTATTTTTCTATTGATGTATCTATTGATAACTTTTTCAATTTTGTAAGCCACTCAGTCCCTGAGCCACCTTTTTTTTTGGGCATATGCCGGTTTGGGTCCTATTTAATGTTATAACCACTTACTAGTTATGAAATCTTGGGGTTACTTGACCACACTGAGCTTCAATTTCCATATTTGTAAAGAGGGGGTAAAAATTTATAATGTGGGCTTCCCTGGTGGCGCAGTGGTTGGGAGTCCGCCTGCCAATGCAGGGGACACGGGTTCGTGCCCCGGGCCGGGAGGATCCCACGTGCCACGCAGCGGCTGGGCCCGTGAGCCACAATTGCTGAGCCTGCGCGTCTGGAGCCTGTGCTCCGCAACGGGAGAGGCCGCGGCAGTGAGAGGCCCGCGCACCGCGATGAAGAGTGGCCCCCGCTTGCCGCAACTGGAGAAAGCCCTCGCACAGAAACGAGGACCCAACACAGCCAAAAATAAATAAATAAATAAATAAATAAATTTATTAAAAATATATATATATTAAAAAAAAATTTATAATGTGTGTTTTTATTGAGAGAATTAGAAATGATGCTAGTATATAGTAATTCCCAAAGAAACAAATCTTTCCCGAATGTCACCTTCCCAAGGGGGACTACGTTGATCTTCCTATTTAAAATTTCAAGGCCTCAGCACTCTCTATCTCATTAAGCCTGCTTTGTTTCTGTAGCACTTAATACCTTTATTTCTGAAGCACTTATGGCAAAGTGATTTATGTAATCGTCCCAACTAATGGCTTTCCTGAATCTGCATCTTTGGCCCTGTCACTTTGCGGTCCTCTTCACTGAGTCCGGGGTCTGTCATGTGACTTTCTTTGGTCAATGGTATATTAGTAACTAGGATGCAAGCAGAGACTTGAGAAGTGTGCGTGCCTTTTCATTTTTCCTTTTGCAGAATTGGAATGTTCCCCTTTGCATGTCTGCCTAGCCATGAGAACTTGCTGGGGCTAGTCTGCAGGCGGGATGGAAGAGACACATGTGCCAGAATGAGCTAGTTTGCTTCAGCTGACCCCAGATGACTGAACCCTTAGCTGCAAGCCAGCCAGACCCGTGAGCAAGCCCAGCTGAGAGAAGCCACCAACCTAAATCACTGATCCACAGAATCGGGAAATATAGAAATGGTTACAGATTTAAGCAGTTGAGATTTGGGGTGGTTTGTTATGCAGCAAAAGCTACCTGATACACTAACATACCATTAATTTACTTACTTGCTATGTGTACTGTCTTCCTCCCCCAACTACACTGTGAGCCCCAAGAGGGTAGGGAATTTTGTCTGTTTTGTTTAGAGCCTGGCAGATAGTAGGTACTTAAACAATACTGTTGAATGTTAAACGAATAATATAGAAAGTACCCTAAGAAGTGGCATGTGAGTCGATGTTTAACAAATGGTAGCTATTGTAATGATAATGTTAAATATTTTTATGAGAGAGCCAACATTTTTTTCTCAGGCTCTTCTGTGATTTTTCCTGCTGATATTGTCCCAGAAAGGGGAAACAGACAAGCCACTCTCCTTTGGGTATAGGATGGAAGATGAGGGATGGCAATAATGTCAGATACAAGCTTAATTCTTTTTCTTACCAAACTGACTTGGGATTGTGGGTGTTACGGAGACACAGTTCTTCATTTTTTAACTTGGTTGGTGTCACCCTAGCAACCCCTGGGGATGCAGCTGGGTTGAAATTTATGTGTGTAGGTGGAGCCAAAGGTTGTGCAAAAGGTAAACTTACAGCATAGATAATATTCTTTTAAAACCACCATCATATCTGAAGTATTGGGTTGGCCAAAAAGTTTGTCTGAGTTTTTTTTCCGGAAGGTCTAAGAAAAACCCAAACGCACTTTTTGGCCAACCCAATAATCCATTAGTTACTGGATTATCTGTTTAATTCCTCTCTTCTCTACCAGGCTGTCAGCTCCATGGAGGAGGGGACCACTTCTACTTTATTTACCATTATACCCGCACCATCCACCACAGTGCAGGTGTTTAAATCTATTTGTTGGGGGAATGATTCATGACCTTGTTCATTTTAAGAATGTAAGCGTCCTGAGCTGAGGGACCACATCTTTTCACAAACATGGTGTGAGCATGGCAAGATGGTAGTACATCATCTATGTACGATCATTCTCAATTTGGGGCAAATTTTATTGAGCCATTACTATGTGCCAGGCACTGTACTAAGCACATGATACATGCATTCACTGTGGAGGAAGGTGCTGTAAAAAGTCCAGTTTTATAGATGAGTCAGAAACACAGTAAGCCTCTCTTGGAATATTGTGACATACATTGAACAAGTCACACTCCTTCTGAGTCTCTATCCCTCACTTGTCAATTAAAGGGGTCAGGTTAGAGCAAGCTTTCCTCCTATGTGTATCAATCTGAGTTGTTCTAGAAGGAAAATAAAGACTTTTGTGGTGAGCAGACTTGTGTGCCACACCACATCCCTTTGGCCCACCTTAGCTCAGGGCAGCTGTGTGGAAAGTTCCATGCACGTTGCAAGAGTTCCACGTCAAGTGTTTCCCTCGGTGTCTCTTTGCTTTGTTGCCTTAGAACCTTCCCTAAAACTGTGGTGGGCTGCTCTGCCAGTAGGCAGGTGCAACCCAGGAAGTGCAGGGCATTTAACCCCCCTTGGACAACCTTCAGCCAATAGGGAACGGGAGCCCTAGTAGCCTTGATCTTTAGTGGGACGATCTTGAGGCACATTTTATATGGTTCCTCAGATGTTCTCCAGCAACACTGAGTTCCAACTGCTCATAATTGCAATCAGCTCCTTAACGCATCTTGTTCTTTCCCTGTTTCATGCTCCCCACTCCTTCACTTTTCATTACTGGAATCAACTCAGAAATAAACTGTACCTGAACTCAAGTGTTTGTCATTGCTTTTGGGAGAATTCAAACAAAGACATATGGTCAAATAGTATGAGAAAACACTGCATGCTATGTTCCTGTCAGACATGCAAAATGCACATTAACATATTCAAAGCTCTGAAGAGTCCTGCTGCAAAGTTACTCATCTAGCGCTCTTTAACTCAGGGATTCCCAAACTCACCTGCCCACAGAAAGTTTTACTCTTAAGATCTTTAAAATTTCCCCGAATGAGTGCTCCATGGAATATACTTAGAGAAATGTTTGTCAGTATCATCTCTAGGACCATCTTCCTCACTTGCATTCTTCAAGCTGATGGGTGGATCCAGCCTTGACTGTCATTCCCTGTCCTGGAGCCAGCAGCCAAATAGAACTCTCCAGACAAGAGATTTCTCAGCGCCAGGGAGGATAACCTTCAGACAAGCCGTTTCCGGAAACTGTCTCTTTCCCTTTTCCTTGTAAATGGGATGGTCAGCCTGCTGGTGAGGCCAGGAATGTTTGGCTGACTGGGCTGGGAATGCAGCTGTGGGCATCCTGAGAAAAAGCTCCATTTGCTGATGACGCAGAAGCCCAGATGAGATGAACAGGAGACGGGTGCCAACCAGCCCGCCTCCCCATGCTCTTCCGCTAACAAGCAGCCATGGGAGAATGTCATTGGCATGGGTCCAGGGTGGATAATTGTTTCCGAAGGTGATGCACAGAAGGGCGCTCAGGAGACCGAGCCAGGGCTGGCTCAGGAGGATGTGTGTGGAAACCTGGGGCCTGGGGTTTGCAGCCTCCCAGCGGGGGCTGGTCGTTGGGAGTGGAGAGTGCTGCCCAGCAGTGAATCCATCTTCTTTCACTGCTCAACATCTTATATTTAAGTAACAGCATTTGGGTTCTTGGATTTGGGGGATCAGGTTACACGTATTTGAGAGACATGCTTGAAAATCTTTTCATTCTCTTCTTTAACAAAAATGAAACCAATGGAAATAATAATAACAATGGGGGGCTTCCCTGGTGGCGCAGTGGTTAAGAATCCGCCTGCCAATGCAGGAGACACGGGTTCGAGCCCTGATCCGGGAAGATCCCACATGCCGCGGAGCAACTAAGCCTGTGCGCCACAACTGCTGAGCCTGCGCTCTAGAGCCCACGAGCCACAACTGCTGAGCCCACGCGCCGCATCTACTGAAGCCCGTGCGCTCTAGAGCCCGTGCTCTGCAACAAGAGAGGCCACCGCAGTGAGAAGCCCGCACACCGCAACGAAGAGTGGCCCCCGCTCGCTGCAACTAGAGAAAGCCCGCACACAGCAACGAAGACCCAACACAGCCAAAAAACTAATAACATAAATATAAAATAAAAAAAATAAATTAAAAAAAATAATAACAATGGGAAAATCAATTTCTGAATTCTTTGTTGAAGGATGCACACATACAGCCCTTTATCAAATCCTTTATATTCAATGATTAGTCTATGTTAGGGTTTCTCAACCTCAGCACTACTGACACTTCAGGCTGGACCATTCTCTGTTGTGCGGCCGTCCTGCGCACTGCGGGATGTTTAGCAGCGTCCCTGGCCTCTACTCACTTAATGCCAGTAGTACCTTTCTCTCCCCAAATTGTTACATCCAAAAATATTTCTTGGGGTTGTAAAGTCAGTCACAGATAGGAGCTACTGGTCTGCGTTAAAGGGGTAGTAGGTGTTGTAGTTAAAGCACAGGCTTCCAGCTAGGCTGCCTTTGTCCAAATTCTGGTTCTACCATTTATTAGCTTTGTGACTTAAGGTACATTATTTAACTTCTCTGTGCCTCAGTTTCCTCTTCTATACAATGGGGATAATAAAAATACCTATCTGAGGGGGTTACTGTGAAGATTAAAGAGGTTAGTATATGTATATAACTATTTATAACATATTTAGCACAGTCTGATACACAGAAATCTTCCAATAAATGTAAACTGTTATCATCGTCTTTTTTTTTTTTTTTTTTTTGCTTTTTGCTCCTAGTCTGTAAACTATTTGAATGCAGAGACCAAGCCTTTTTCTTTTTTAATTCTTGAAGTCCAGCACCGGGACATAATAAAGACTGAATTCGGTAAGAAAGGAGGGAAGGGAGGCAGGAAGGAGAGGTAGAGATGAGCAATGGAACTTCCTGAGCGAAGGCGCAGGAGAGGATGATCGAGAGTCTTCCCCAGACAGCTGGCCTGTGCACCAGCGCCTGGGACTGGGGGTCCCATGGTTTTAGACCAGACCAGGGGCGAGTCTGTACCAAACGCCAGGGGACGTGTAAAGGCAGCTACATGTGGATAAACACACATACGGCAACATGCGTGAAACTTCTGGGGGCTGGAGGTTGCAGGTGGGCTCTGAGCTAATAGAAGTGATTGCTATAGCCTGGAAGAAGCAAGACGCAAAGTAGGAATGTATTTTGTCTACTCATGCTTCAAGAAGGACGGAAATATGTCTAACAGTGTATTATATACTCCTCTATTCATAAATCTCGTGAAGTCCATTCACGGACTTGGGGTAGAACCCTCTCTACAGAGGTTGAAACAATACAACAGAAGGGACGAGGCTTTTGTGTGTCTCCCCACCCCACCCTAGAGCAGTGTCTACTTCTAAGTCCTAGGACAAGGGAGGGCCCTAGAACAGCACCATCCAGCTGAACATTCTGCAGCGGTGGACGTGTTTGGAACCTGCGTTGTCCAACATGGTAGACACTGGCCACATACAGCGATGGAGCACTTGGGTTGTGGCTGGTGCGAGTGAGGCACTGAAATTTAAATTAACTTAAATTTAAATAGCCACATGTGGCTAGTGCCTCCCGTACTGGACAGCATGGGTCTAGAAGAAACCATGTGCCTCTCGATACACAGGCTCTCCGAGGACACCCTGAGAAATGGTGGGTTCACTGCTTTCAAGGACAAAGCATAAATCCCTATGACTCCCCACTCCCATCCACCTGCCAGAAAGGCTACACACTGTCCTGTTCTGGACCATTCCACTTTCCTGGGCCACAGGCTACCCGATGTAAGGGGAGAGAAAGGCCGAGAGACACACAACAGCAACGATGAGTGTATTACCATTACCGCTGCGATCATTAACAACCTTGATGGACCACTCAGTACTTTCCTAAGCATTTCACATGGACCATCCCTCTGGGTAGGTTTCCTCGTTATCCCTGTTCTATACAGAGGCAGAAACTAAAGTACTGAGAAGTGACCCACTGCCAACCAACCAGCACATGGTGGAGCTGGGCTGTTAAGTGGTTAGAAATACAGACTATGGAATTAGGCAAACTTGATGTGAGACTGACTCCGAATCTTTCTGGGAAGGGATCTATAAGAAAGTGTTCATGTTGGCTACTTTTGCAAAGAAGCCCTGGGGTAGAGGCTGGGGATGGAGGAAATTTTTTTCCTTTTTCTGTACTGATGTCATCCTGTATCATATGAAAACACAATTCACCAGTACCTGCCTAGCTTTCAGCTAAGGGAAAATATATCAGGAGGGCTTATCTTCTTGTTGAGGTTGCGGGCCTTTTCGTTTTTATTGTTTTTTGTATTAAAGCAATCAGATTATGTGGGGATGGGGAGGTAGGTTACTTGGGGCACGAGTAGGACAGTGGGTAAAGCTCAGTGCTGCTGATTGTCTTTTGGGTTTGCATTTTCCTCTCGCTGAAGCTGGGACTGGAAGGGGAACCCACGGCAGATAATCCCATTTATGCCACAGAAGTTTCCTAGACTGTTGACCTTGGAAGCAGGGTGACAAGCTATCCTGGTTTGCGCAGGACTGGCATGTTTCGTGGGACACAGGACTTTCAATGCTAACTGGGAAAGTCCCAGGCAAACGAGGACAACTGGGTGACCCTACTAGCAAGTGGGAAAAAGATGAACCTTTCTGGAGACTTTGACCCACACAGCTCCTGCAGGGGGAAAACAGCTTCCCAGCAGGCACTATTAGGTGGGTGAGGGGTTGCCAAACCAACGATATGACTTATCTCCCTGGCATGGCTTGTTTTCCACTTCGAGTTTCAAAGACAGGGCGTCCTGAGGAAACACCACCAGTTCCCAGGAAGGGCTGCATTATGACTCCCATGCGCCCTAGGCACTTCGGCCTCTGCAGATCCCCTCCTCCCTAAAAAATACAGTAAAAATCATCCTTAAGACTGCAGTTGTGTAAAGATGGATGGATTCATTATCATATATCCATTCTTATTACCTTCTTTTTTCTATTGATCTCTAAAGAGATGAAAATTACAACATTTTTACTAGCCCTTAAAGAAGTTCTGGGCTTTAGGCGTTGGGTCTACTATGCCTGGTGGGAAGGTTGGCCCTGGTTCCAGGGCTTGAAAGAGAGGGAAGTTTGGAAGCATCTCAGTCAGGCGTTCCTAACCTGGATAAACTTGGATGGGAAAAAATGGGTGTTAATTTCTGACCACTTCTGACTGAAATTGAACATTTCCTCTACTATGACTTAGGCAACAAACCACACCCACATGGTGCTTCTTGCGACTCTGCCACCAGTAGAAATGACAGGAATTTTCAGATCATATCACAGTTGTGGTCGGGGTATTGAAATAGCATTTCCCCTCATTGCTCCTTCAAAATTATAATGGATTTCAGACTGGCTGCTAGATCATGTTATTCAGTGTGTTACTAAAGAAGCTCACGCATTATTTTATCACAACTTTTTAAAAATAGTGTCTTAATATATTTTTCTCTTTCATAATCCAACGTATCTTGTTTTATGCATTTCAAACCCTTATTCTGAGAAGGGGTCTTCAAGCAGATTGCCAAAAGGCCCATGTCAAAGGAAGTGTGAAGGATTCTAGACTGAGTGTTCTAAAATTCTTGAATCCGGCCCTTTCCCCAGTTTCATCTGTCCAGTGAGGAAACACTTACTCAGCTTTGCACACCTGACAGGAGAAGTCCAGGACAGGGTTAAAGGCTGGCTGGTAGAGGATGAAGTCACACCCCAGGTGTGCAAGCTAATAATAAGGTGTTAATTGGGAGCCAGCTGAGCCGGGAGAGGAAGCCTTGGGCAGGTTGCATTAGGCACTTTCTTCTCGGGGTTTGACTGTTGACAGAATATCATCAACTCCCGCTCCTGGATGGAAGCAGGTTGGGCGCCTCCCTCTGCAATGCTGCTTTTGCAGAAAATTCCACTGCTGCCGTCCTGGGGTAGACCCTGAATTTTAGTTGAATACGTCTCATTGATGGATTTGTTGTAAACCTTCATTGAGCCCTTCCTGTGTGCCTTGCAATTTGCCAAGGGCTTTACCTGATGATCTCATCTCATAACTCCATGGGGAAGGTCCTCTTATTTCTATTTTCACTTATGAGGCAATAGAGGGAGGCTCAAAAGAGCAAGTGACTTGCCTAAATCCAGAGAGGCCGCAAGTGGTGGGCTGGAATCTGAACTTGCTCTGACTCTTCCGAAAGTCTCTCCCCTTTGAACTTTTGGGTTATTTGGTTTTCTGTTTTGACTCCATAGAACTTTCTCAGTGTTAAGGAAATAGCACATCTCAGCCATGTCGCTTGATAGGCAGTGAGCACAGCGGCAGCTTGTGAACCAGAGGCCCATGATAACGTAGCATGTGACTCCACAAACACAGTGGGGGCTTTCTGAGAATTCCAGGCCCCCCAAACCTTATTGCTCTATGATAATCACAGGGGTGACACTAGAGAGGCCATGTGTGTGTGTGTGTGTGTGTTTTGGTGCGGGTGCTGAGGCTCAGAGAGAAAGCTACCCTCTTATATTGAGATAAAGGTCATACAACTCCTGCACACATATCCTTGAGTTTTTAATTAAAAAGTCAAGGGGAGTCAAAAGGTACAAACTCCCAGCCAGAAAGTAAGAAGTCAGGGATGTGATGTACTGCGTGGTAACTATACAGGTAACGATACCGTATTGAATGTTTGCAAGTTGCTAAGAGAGAAGATCTTAAAAGTCTTCATTGGAAGAAAAAACAATTCTGTAACTATGTATGGTGACAGATGTTAATTAGGCTTATTGTGGTCATCATTTTGCAATATCTAAAAATACTGAATCATTGTATTGGACACCCGAAACTAACATAATCTTGTATGTCAATTATACCTCAATTTTTAAAAAGCCAAGGGGAAAAATGTCACCTCTCTGTTCTCTATGATAACTGCCTAGTCACGTTCAAATCTTGCACTGCTGCAACTTGGGGAGAAGTGGCTGGTTTTTCTCTGGGACATCGTAGGTTGGATGGGTTTGCCATCAGACTCGCTCTATCCTGGGTCTGGGGTCAGCTTTTCTCTGCCCTACCTTCAATCACCCAGAAACAGCAGTGCTCAGATGCAATTTCTCCACAAGGCACCTACCCTTCGTCACCATCTGTTTATATCCCAAAGAAAGACTTGATGCTGCAAAACACTGAAATTTAGAGTACGTAGAGTAAGGAACAATCCATTCCTTGTTTTAAATCAAGTTGTCATAATCCAAAGGCAAGCTCCAACTTTAATAACAAACACCCAGTGTTATGACATTTTACCTTTTCCAACTATTTATGTAGGCACAAATATTGTGTTTAAATTTTAAACTATGCAGTTAACATGAAACAGTCCACTCACTTACACAGAGTAAAAATAAAGCGAGTTATGCCAGTTCTGTTTCCCTTTTAGGCCTCATTCTTTAAATAGATCATTCATTCAACAAAGGTCTGCTAGGCGCTCGGTGTCAGACACTGAGTTTGGCACGGCTCACCCTAAAATGAACCAGAAACTGTCCTTGTGTTCTGAGCACCAGAGGGAAACAGCCGGAAAACCCTGGGAGCCACTTTTACGCTGACCTGTGCTCTGCCATCTCTGATATCTCAAAGGAGAGCTCTCAGAACTGATTTGCATTCCCTTTGCATTCTCCACCAAGCCCTGTTCCTTCAGATCAAGCTGTAGTGGGGTCTAGAAGCTGTACCTTTGGAGTATGGTTTTTCAGCAGTTTTAGGAACTTCGGCTGTGAAACGCAGAAACAAAAGTCGTGGACACAACCGTATTTCACAGGATTTCCCCCAAAGAAAGATCACATGTGTGATACTCAGGGCTTGGCATCCTGACTCTTCATCCCACACTCAGATGGCAATTGGATTTTAACAAGGAGTGGGGTTTGTGGTTTGGGAAATATGGCATTTTTACTGCCTTGGGTCATATTTGAAATAGTTGCAGGCATTTAAAATAGCGTAATGTTATTTTTTCCCTTGTCTTCAAAACAAACCCAGTAAGCTTTTATAAGTCATAACAACAAGTATAAAATTGGGACATTGGAAAACCCACGGGCAGGGATGGGGATAATCCATTCTCCCCCAAGAGGGGTGTTTGGATTTGGGTGCGGAGGATCATAAGCCTCTTGGGGGGTCCACCTGACCTTGAATGACTTTGGGATCCTGAAGGAAGGGACAAGGGCTCCAGTGACAGTAGAACCGGACACTGCCCCCCGCCCCCCGACCCCTATGGCTCTCCAGTCATTCTTCAGGGCAATGACAGAAGTATGTACAGGGGCTTTGGGATTTTTCTTCTAGCCAATTTTACTCTGGAAATTCCTTTGAAAGAAAAAACAAAAAGAATCCAGAGACTCATATTTATTTAAGCGACCAATTCCCAAAACCCACTGCCCTGGAATTCTGTCCCACGAGCATTGCTGTCTGGGGCCTTTTCCTGCCAAAGGGCCTCAGGTAGGGGCAAACACTAAAATGAAGATGTGAACCGGCCTTGGATGCAAGGGTACCCAGCTTTCTGTTTATTAGAAAAATCATTAGAAAAATGAAAGGTAATCAGTCTTTGCCCAGAAGGAAATATGTAAGCTGTATATGTATATATATACACATACACACATATAGGTATACATGTATATGAAAAATAAAGGTATAGTTATATAATGAACATAAAAGTTAATATTTCTTGAGCATCTAGTAGACCATAACCCAATTAATCCACATAACAATGCTATGAGATGTGTGCTATTATTATCCCAATTTTACTGAAGGAGTAAACAGGGAGGTTAAGTAACTTGCGCAAGGTTACACAGCTCGGAGGCAGTGGAGCTGGGACTTGCATTTAAGCAGCTGGATGTAAGTAAGGAGTTTCTGTTGTCATTACTCATCCTGGACCTGTTTGTCAAGCCCACGTCCATATTAGAAATCTTAAAAACCTGATGGCGGGGCTTCCCTGGTGGCGCAGTGGTTGAGAATCTGCCTGCTAATGCAGGGGACACGGGTTCGAGCCCTGGTCTGGGAAAATCCCACATGCCACGGAGCAACTGGGCCCGTGAGCCACAATTACTGAGCCTGCGCATCTGGAGCCTGTGCTCCGCAACAAGAGAGGCCACGATAGTGAGAGGCCCGTGCACCGCGATGAAGAGTGGCCCCCGCTCGCCGCAACTAGAGAAAGCCCTCGCACAGAAACGAAGATCCAACACAGCCAAAAAAAAAAAAGAAAAACCTGATGGCGAAGGGGAGTGTTCGATGGCTTTCCTTTTGATGTTTGGTATTAAAGAAAAAAAAAGGATAACTCCAATTCTCAGATGTGAAAGATACAAGAAAATAAGATAGATCAAGAATGAATGAAACCAAGTTTTCCCTATCTCAGCCCTCCTGCATCCTCCCCCAAAGAGCAAAAGAAGCAAGAAAAAGAAGGGGGAAAAGCCCTTGACTTGTCCCTACTTTTTGAGATCATCTCTGCAAACTTTTAAATGTCTGGTCTTAAGAGTGTAAGAAGGAGCAACGCAAAAGAGTTTTCGAAGCCAACTAGAAAGCAGCAGAACCCAGCAAGCTGTGAGCTGCGCAGGGCGGCTGCTGGCGGCTGTGCTGGAGTGTGGGAGAATCCTCTCTGGGAGAAGGACACGGGAAACCTCTCAGCATCCCCGGGATAAAAGACTTGAGAAGAAAGGAGCCTCTCAATGAATGGTGCTCAAAATGGGCTGGAAAACAGGGGAAATGGGCCCTCTCAATGAAAAGCCAAGAAAGTGTCTTTTTTGTTGATTCTCTCACTGCAAAGCGCTGCTGCCCCCCACTCCCCCTCCCTGACCCCTTCCCCAGCTCATCTCCCTGGGCTCAGAGAAAAGGCTTCTTGTTGCAATCCCATCTGCCTGCTGCTCATCCACATTCTTTTATCTCTGCCCAGGGCTGGCAGTTGGGAAGAGGTTTCAGTTGCCAGAAATTTGGGGTTTCACATCGAATCTTTCCAAGATGGGCATCTGAGAAATGTCAGTTTACATCAAAATTACCTTCTCTAGCAAATAGCCAGACAGCTTTCTTTCCCTGGCAAGGTCGGGAAATAATTCTCTTTTCAGGATGGTGCCAATACAAACTGCAGTCCACATTTGGGACAATGGATCTGACTTAAAGAGACAGGGACCACTTCAGTTTTACACTTGAAAAAGAAATGATTTAATTTTAGATTAAAGATGGAAAGTTAGTCATGTTTCATTTTTAATAGTGCTTGGTGTAATAAGGAATATTATACTGTACTGTAAGAACAGGGTTTGTGGATATGGTTATAGAGAGCAATTTGGAGCTAAGTTAAAAAATCACCAATAGATAACACCTCTTGTGGTTGGCAAGTAAAAAAAGGTAATGGGAGTCGGGAGGGAGGTAAGAGGAAACGGAGTGAAAGAAGAATCTCTTCGAGAAATGTCACTGATCTTTAGAAAGTTCTGAAACAAAGGAAGCAAAGCATTGTTTGAGATAGAGGATGGGGCCCTTTACTTAATGTTAGAAAGCACAGGAGAAATTGGGAGAAAGTCTGATTTTTTAACCCTGCAGGAAATCTCTACTCAAAATAATAATTTCAAGCATTGATACATCTATCCTAAAGATTGGATTCTGGCCATGTTGCAGAGGGAAATTCAGGTGCAGAGATGGACAGAGCTGTTTTGACTCTACAGTGTGGGTGTCCGCGTGGAATGCTGCCAGCTCCTTAGTTCCGGGTCTGAAGACAGAGCAAGGCATCCGAAGGCAATAAAGGACCCTGGTCCCACACGGTGAATCCTGTTTGCTGCCTGCCCCCTTTTCCATGGTTGTGCTTTGTCAGATGGATTTTTATCTAGGGGTGAGTATGGGAGGTGAGAGGGTTGGAAGAGGAAGGGGGTTAGGAGATGGGGGTTGGGAGGGTTGGGGAGGTGGAGGTGGGTGGGAAGTAAACAATAAAACCCCTGCGGTGGCTGGGTGCGGCCATCCTAACTGCCACCTTAAGATGATGGGCTTGAAGTTTAGCACAAAGATTCTATTAGGTTGTGAAGCCCCTGGCAGTCCTCTTCCCACCCCCATTTTTTTTTTCTTCCTTTGTAGAGAACTAAGCACGTACCTTCAGGTCATCTTGTTTTTCCTTTCAGCAATATCTCTAGTCTCTGAAGCTAGGAAGGTTGTTCTAAAATAAAAATGAGACCCTAACACTCTGGCTAAAAACCCTGCAAAGGATTGCCCATCATCCTCAGGACATGGTGCAATCCAAACCGTGACTCAAGTGCAAGGGGACTGCTATCATCCAAAGAAAGACACTTCTAAAAGTAAAAGTGAGCGCAGTGGAAATTATGCCAGGGCAACGGATATATACAGAGGCTGTCCCAAGCAAATCAAGACGTGGAGTCATAACCCCAAACGCCCTGTGCTACCTGACCCCTGTCCGCCTCCTCGGCCTCTTTTCATCTCCCTCAACTCTCTGCTCTCTGCTCCATCCAGGGTGGATACCTTTTGTTCCATGTGCCTTGTCCCACTTCAGGGCCTTGATCCATCCTTCCTGATGCACTTTCCCTCAGAGTCGTGCTCTGCCCAGGGAAGCTCTCTGTGGGTACCATGACCATACTGGACCCCTTGTTTTATGTCCCAAGGACCAGAGGAGACAATCAAAATACGTAATCACTGCTGGGTAATGAATCAATGAACAAATGGATGCAAGAAATGAATAATCATCTCCCTTTGTCTTAGTTAGCTAGGGATGCTATACAAAAATAGCATATTGGGTAGCGTAAGCAACAGAAATTAATTTTCTCACAGTTCTGGAGGCTAGAAGTCCAAGATCAGGGTGCCAGCATGGTTGGGTTCTGGTGAGAACCCTTTTCCTGGCTTGCAGACAGGCACTTTCTCACTGTGTCCTCACGTGATGGAGAAAGCAAGAGCGAGCTCTCTGGTTTCTTCTAATAAGGGCACTAATCTCATCACGGGGGATCCAGCCTCATGACCTCATACAAACCTAATTCCCTCCCAAAGGCCACATCTCCAAATACCCTTAGGGCTTCAACATATGAATTTTGAGGGGGACACAACTCACTTGATAGGACCCTGTATTTCTCTACATAAATTAAACTATACATTGAACAAATGTACTTACTGATATGTTGCAGTATAAATTTCTCCAGTAATTTCAAAGTTACTTCTTAAAAACTATTTTGAAATAATTACAGATTCACAGAAAGTTGCAAAAATAATACAGAGAGGCCCTGTGTCCCCTTCTTAGAGTTCCCTCCCATGGTAACATGTTACCAAACTCCAGTACAAAATCAAAGCTGGGGCACTGGTATTGGTGCAATTCACAGAACTTTTTCAGATTTCACCAGTCTATGCACTTCAGAAATTTCTTTGAAAGAAAAAATAAAAATAATCCAGAGACTCATATTTATTTAAGCGACCAATTCCCAAAACCCACTGCCCTGGAATTCTGTCCCGCGAGCAGACAGTTTGTGGGTGGAAAGTATGTGTGTGTAGCTTTATGCAATTATATCACATGTGTAGATTCACTTAACTACCACCACAATCAAGGCACAGGACTGTTCCAGCACCACAAAGATCTCTTGTGTTCTCCCTTTTATAGTAAGAGTCAGGGGCTTCCCTGGTGGCGCAGCGATTGAGAATCTGCCTGCCAACGCAGGGAACACGGGTTCGAGCCCTGGTCTGGGAAGATCCCACATGTCGCGGAGCAACTAGGCCCGTGAGCCACAACTACTGAGCCTGCGCGTCTGGGGCTTGTGCTCCGCAACAAGAGAGGCCGCGACAGTGAGAGGCCCACGCACTGCGATGAAGAGTGGCCTCCACTTGCCGCAACTAGAGAAAGCCCTCGCACAGAAACGAAGACCCAACACAGCCAAAAATAAATAAAAATTAAAAAAAAAATTATGTAGTAAGAGTCAGTTGATTTCTTCACCACTCCCACCCTGTCCCCAATTCTTGCAAGCACGAATTTGTTTTCCATCTCTGTAATTTTGTCATTTCGAGAATGTAGTGTCAATGGAATCAAATAGTATGTAATTTATTTTAAAATCACACAATTGGTATTGACATACACACAGTACTACATATCAAATGGATAACTAGTAAGAACCTACTGTATATAGTACAGGGAACTCTCTTCAATTCTCTGTAACGACCTATATGGGAAAAGAAAGAGTGGATATATGTATATGCATAACTGACTCTGCTGTACAGCAGAAACTAACACAACACTGTAAATCAGCTGTACTCCAATAAAAAAGAATGCTATCAAAGGAAAAAAAATCAAATAAACTCACACAGTATGTCACCTGAATTTTAAAAATAGTTGGTGTGGTGTGATCTTTGATGTGGACGCCACTAGCTACATGTGTCCCTTATGGGCTACGATTTGACAGAGGAATCCGCATTGATGTTTTCCAACAACTTCCCCGTTACATCAATAGTGGTGAGGTACCTGGCCTGTTTTGTTTTGGTGAGGAACGCTACCTGCACATTCAGGTGGAGCATGTTTGTGGATGCCAGAGCTTCCCATGTGGTCAGGAGAACCTCTGACAACAGTGGCACCTCCCAAGTCCCTTGTCTTGCTACCTGCTCCACATCCCCAGAGACACAGGCCATCCCAGAGTAGCAGGTAGACACTGCAACACCACTCCAGGTCCTATTCAGGCCCCGGACATCTCTGGATTACAGAAAGAAACTTATACCATTCACCAATCGGCACAGAAATTATTTCACCATTTTAACAGTCTTCAGTTGTACTGGTACATTCTTATTAAATATGACCTTTTTACTGTCCTGTTCCACGTCTGTCCTCTAAGCTCCTTGAAGTCGGGTGCCTCCTTGTACTTGTTATGTCACCAGCACCTACCTCCATTGTCAGTGCCTAGAAGTCACACAAAGCACTTTTGCTGAATGAATAAGTGGGAATCTGTTTTGTGAATGGTGTGTTGAATCTAAACTGATTTCTCTTGAGAAGAGACTATTCATTCCTTTCCCCAAAGATGCTTTCCCCTCAAATTCCACTGGAATTTTTTTTTTAAATCAAGAAAGAGGGGAATGTGCCAGCAGCTGCTAGTCTAAATGACCTAGTTATGGTGTTCACAATGCCTCCTGCCCTCCTGACTATTTTGAAATAAGCACAGGAAATTACGTAAATTGGCAATAAGAGTCCAACAGTTGGGATCGGGGAGGTATGCATATTTGCTTTTCCAATTTTCTGCTCCCCTACCAAGCGAACACATGGAGCTTTGACCTTCCATATGTTTTTAATGCATGTCGGAGATAAATGTTGCAACAAGTTAGAAGCAACAGGTTGAGTGCTCCCCCGGCCCTCCCTTACTCCATCTGAGGCTGCTTCAAGCAGGCTGTGGACCTGAGGCAGAGAGAGAACAACCTCCCACTGCACTAGGCCTCAGAAAGTTCTGGACTCCTATCCTCTTGAGTCGTTTGTTCCGGAAATTCTCCTTGACTTGCGGGATTGGATTAGTGAACCCTTGCCCCCAGCACCCCGTGTTGACCTCTCCCTGCACCGTTACGCTGTAGGGAATTCAGTCTGTCTCCCACATCTGCTTATAAACCCAAGGGAGACTAGGGCCATGTGCGTTTTCTTCTCCACCTTGTTCCCAGCTTATTATCTCATGCAGGGTAGGGGCGCAGTAAGTATTTGTCAGATGAATGAATGGATGATGAAAAGGGAAACGGGAGCGTTAATCAGAGCTTCACGGACAGTCTAAAAGTCACCGGGACTTCTGGCACTCATATGATCTGGTTCTTATTGCAAGAATCAGCAGAGACCATGGTCACGCATCCTATAATTCAGTGGTTCTCAACTCTGTGCATTAGACTCACCTGGAGGATTTGTGCAAGGACAGATTGATGGGCCCAGAGTTTCTGATTCCGTTTGCCAGGGGTGGGCCTCACGATCTGCATGTCTAACACGTTTCCTGGGGATGCTGACGTTGCTGCTCTGGGGCCACAGTGTGAGAACCACTTCGATAATAAACAGGGGAACTGTGCTGCAACTGCATTATTTTTAACAATTAGATTTGCATTGCAGGATTTAAAACAATGGCAGCATTGCTACTTATGATGGAAAATCAGCCTTATTAGTTAAAGTGTGATTCAAAGGACTTAGGAATCTGTATCTTTGACCATGTGGTAGACAGAGAGATGGGCCTTTCAGCAACATGGATTCCATATTTAAAAGGCATGTGGAGAAAAGAGCACGGGCTTCAGAGCCAGAGGGACCTGACTTTGAATTTCACTTCACTGATGATTGGCTAGGAGACCTTGGGCAAGTTAACGTGCTGTCTTAGGGTTTCAGAATATCCATCTGGAAGGTGGGGATAGTAAAAGACTTTTCAAAGTTGCTAGAAGAAAGAGTAAAGAACAGAAAATACTCCTTCCTAGTCAAAGATTAACTGGATTATGAGACTAAAAATATTCAATTTGTATAGCAGGGGATATAATGCTTTTTTTTGTTGTTAAAAATCTATTTTATTTTACTTTTATATCTTTATTGGAGTATAATTGCTTTACAATGGCGTATTAGTTTCTGCTGTACAACAAAGTGAATCAGCTATGCATATACATATATCCCCATATTCCCTCCCTCCCACCCTCCCTATCCCACCCCTCTAGGTGGTCACAAAGCACCGAGCTGATCTCCCTGTGCTACGCTGCTGCTTCCCACTAGCCATCCATTTCACATTTGGTAGTGTATATATGTTAATGCTACTCTCTCACTTCGTCCCAGCTTCCCCTTCCCCTCATGTGTCCTCAGGTCCGTTCTCTACGTCTGCATCTTCATTCCTGCCCTGCCACTAGAAGCTATTTGGCTCCTGAGTTTTAGGTAGCAAGGATTTTATTGGAAAATTTATCTCAACTTATTTGGTTATTGAGCTTAGATAGTGAGAGTTTAGATAGAGAAGGATATTTGTACAAGTAAAGAGACTTTTTATAGAGTAGATGCCCCAAAAATGATAGGTACATAGGTATACCTCAGAGATATTGTGGATTTGGTGCCAGACCACCGCATTAAAACGAGTATCACGATAAAGCAAGTCACACAGATTTTTTGGTTTCCCAGTGTATATAAAAGTTGTATTTACACTATACCGTAGTCTACTAAGTATGCATTATGTCTAAAACAACAAATTACATACCTTAATTTAAAAATACTTTGTTGCTAAAAATTGCTAACCATCCTCTGAGCCTTCAGTGAGTCCTAGTGATAACATCAAAGATCACTGATCGCAGATCACCAAAACAAATACAGTAATAATAAAAAAGTTTGAAATACTGCAAGAGTCACCAAAATGTGAAACCAAGACCCAAAGTGAGCAAATGCTGTTGGAAAAATGGAGCCAATGAACTTGCTTGTTGCAGGGTTGACACAAACCTTCAGTTTGTAAGAAATGCAATCACTGTGAAATGAAATAAAGCAAAGTGCAATAAAACGATATATGCCTGTAATAGAAAACTGAATGCAAGAGAATAAAGTATGCATAAGAAAGTGGATAAATCATATGGGGAAGATCTTCATTACCTGAGTATTCATTATTTGAGAACCTGCAGGTAGCAAGTTGTGAAGGGAAGCTGAGATCATGGTAACATGGAAAATATCCACCAATGACACAACTGTTTCAAAATTAGTTTCTACTCAAATCCTTCCTTGCTTAGCATCTATTTTGCTCACTAGGGCACAGTCTTAGTTGGTTCCCCTAACTGTCCATCGGATGCCCACCTAACAAACAAGCAAACACAATGAAAATCTACTGGAAAGTGAACAGCAAATCTTACAAATAGCGCAAGATTTCACAAAGTTGATGAAAAAATGTTAGAAAACTATTTGAGTCATGTAGAAAGAAGGATCTAGCAGAGTTAGACAAATGTACACCTGAAGAAGAAAAAATCCAAAAGGATGATGTTTTAATGTTTTCAAAAGATAATTATTTGGCTACCAAAGGATTGTGAGAGGCCCTGAGGAAATGAAGAAGCTCCCAAATATTTCTGCACAGTGAACTCTCTTTTTGATAAAACTGCTAAAGTCAAACAGGAAGGGATGCTACTGTATTATGTTAGCATATATTTTGTCAGAAATATGATGTCAAAAAAACCCTCACATGATTCGTGCTTTTTGTAAGAATCAGTATACATTACAATTATGACCCCAGTCAAGGATCCGCAAACTATAGCTTGAGGACCAAATCTGGCTCACCACCTGATTTTGTAAATAAATACTGGAGCACAGCAATGCCATTGGTTTACTTATTGTCCATGGCTGCTTATATACTACAGTTGAAACCTTGAGTAGCTACAGAAGAGATCTCATTGCCCACAAAGCCAAAAATACTATCTGGCCCTTTACAGAAAAAATTTGCTGACTCCTGACCTAACTTTTCTTTCCCAAATAAACTTTTCCTCTTTATTTTTACTTTTATTTTTCAAAGACTCTTCTAATAAACCCCCCCCTTTACAATGGCATTTTGATTTCCAAGTTGATTTATTCTAGATGATGCCTGCCCCCTCCCCCCCCCCCCCCCCCCCCCCCGCTTCTCCTCCCCAAAGTAACCTTAGCTGATGAGGCCTCTCTGTAATTCAGGATAAAACATGACTGTTCATAAAGATAAATCATTGCTCGTTCCTAACTTAAGAGGGTTCGAAACAAGACTAACACTGTTTGAATCTCAGTACTATACTTCCTAGCTGTGAGTGTGAGCAAGCTTTTTGACGTCTGGGTCTCAGTTTCCTCCTCTGTCAAATGGAGATAACAGCATTAACCTTGCTCAGTTAGTGAACTAAAACAAGATAGTGAAGGTCAGGTTCTTACCCCATCCCTGGCACACCGTATACACATACAATGGTAGCTGTTGAGTGATTTCTATGTGCCTAATTTCTCTTTGGTTTGGAATGGCAATTTACGCAGCCTGGATTCTGAGCTCTGAGTTCCCTCAGGCATTCTCTGAGTTGCTTGCTGTAGGCTCCCCTCTAGCACACCGGTTTTATAAAGCCCTGCGAGGAGTGGAAGTAAGTCTTTACCAAGCCAACCAGTCTGTTCTGTTGGAAAGAGTAAGGGATGAGTGAAGAATTTGTCTTCACTTTTAAAGGTGTTTCCTTTAGTCAATAGATGTCATAAATATCTGCAGCAGCAGCTGGGAAGAAACTTTTCACAACAAGCCGACTCCAGCAGGGAGAGTCAGCCCAACACAGCTTGCATATAAATACTCCCAGATGCTCTGACTTCAAGAGGGGCGGCATTTTGTCATCAGGAGAAGTGGACAAACATGACAGCGGTACGGCAGTGATGGTAATGAGGGTGGTAATCAGCAGGCCAGGGGAGAGCAAGATGATTTCCTGACTAGATCATGGATGAGGAACAATACTGGCTTTATTCCCCCAGACCCTGTCCTAGTTTGCAATACTTGGAGGAACAATCCTCGTTACCCTCCCCTGGTAAGCAGCTTCAAAATCAGCGTCCCACGATCCCACCTCTTTGTATTCATGCCTTTGTGTAACTCCCTGCCCCTGAGTGTGGAAGTGGAGCTAGTGACTTGCTTCTAACCAACGGCAAAGATGATGGGACATGTCTTCTGCAATTAGGTTACAAATGTGTCAAGTGTCCGTCTTGCCAGCAGACTCTCTCTACTGCCCTCTCACCTTATTCACTTTCATGAAACAAGCTGCCACAGGGAGAGACCCGCATGTCAAGGAACTAAGGCCCAACAACCCTCTAGGAACTGAATCCTGCCGACAACCATGGACGTGAGTGTGGAAGTAAATGCTTCACCAGTTGAGCCTTCAGATGAAACCCCAGTCCTGCCTGACATTTTGATTCTAGCTGTGAGCCACCATGAAGCAGAAGACTCAATTAAGGCATGCCCAGATTCCTGACCCACACTAACTGTGGGATAATAAACATGGGTTGTCTGAAGCCACTGTGTTTTAGGGTAGTTTGTTATGCAGCAGTAGATTACTAATACAGATTTCTTTCTTAAAGTTAAAAAGTAAATGAATGTACATTTCTGCTGAGGGTTGGTGATGAGTTAGATTTTCACTTAGTTGGTTTCCTCTTAGTTTGAATTCATCTAACACTGTGTCACTAGATTAATCTGCCTGAAGCATACCTCTGATATTGCTCTTCCCCTATTTAAAAACCTTCATTGGGCTTCCCTGGTGGCACAGTGGTTAAGAATCCGCCTGTCAATGCAGGGGACACGGGTTCGATCCCTGGCCCGGGAAGATCCCACATTGCGTGGAGCAACTGAGCCCGTGTGCCACAGCTACTGAGCCTGTGCTCTAGAGCCCATGCTCTGCAACAACAGAAGCCATGACAATGAGAAGCCCGCGCACTGCAAGCAAGAGTAACCCCCATTCGATGCGACTAGAGAAAGCCCGTGAGCAGCAACGAAGACCCAACACAGCCAAAAATAAAAACAAATAAATAAATTAACAAAACAAAACAAAAAAAACCTTCATTGACTTTCACTGACTGAAGGAAAGAAGGTTTACTTTTCCAGGTGGTGTTCAAGGCTCCCCTGTGTATCTGTTTTCTACCAGCTGCTAGAATGATCTTCCTAAAACACCAATTAGCACATGTCACTCTTTTTTCTTTTTTTTTTTTTTAAAATATTTATTTATTTATTTATTTATTTATTTATTTATGGCTGTGTTGGGTCTTCGTTTCTGTGCGAGGGCTTTCTCTAGTTGCAGCAAGCGGGGGCCACTCTTCATCGCGATGCGCGGGCCTCTCACTATCGTGGCCTCTCTTGTTGCAGAGCACAGGCTCCAGACGCGCAGGCTCAGTAGTTGTGGCTCACGGGCCTAGTTGCTCTGCGGCATGTGGGATCCTCCCAGACCAGGGCTCGAACCCGTGTCCCCTGCATTGGCAGGCGGATTCTCAACCACTGCGCCACCAGGGAAGCCCAGCACATGTCACTCTTGCACTTAAAACTCTTTGTTGGAGTCCTGCTACCAACCAGATTAAATCTGTGTCCCACAACATGGCAGTCGAGGCTTGCCGTGATCTGACTCCCCTACCTTTCTGCCTCACACTTAATGCTCAGCCACACAGAATGGATGGTCCTATGCAGCCAAGCTGTGCATTGTGCCATCTCGTGTCCCCTTCTCTCCTCCCCCCGTCTTTAAGCACATGCTTTCTCTTAACCTCCACTGCCTTTCTCCTCTCTGGAAAATTTATACTTAAAGATTCAGCTCTGATGATCTGTGTAGTCAAGAGGAAAAACAAAGAACCCCAAACACACTCATTTGTTTGGATCTGCATAGATGGTCTTTGAAAGGATCCAGAAGAAACCAGTGACATTGGTTGTCCTGGGGGTGAGGTGGGGTGGGTATTCAGTAGGCTTGAGGGATAGAGGTTCAGAGAGAGAATCTTCACGGTATATCCTTTGGTACCTCTGTAATTTTCTAGTATATGAATATATTGACTTATTCAAGCACCAAATAAAACAATTACAATGAAGGAAAAAACGTTAATTTCTTGACTCATCCTTGTTGAGAAGCCTTCCCTGACTTTCTCAAACTGAGTTAATTGTGGGATGACTTGCTTATGTAGCTGTCAACCCCTCTAAGTATCTGAGTTCCTAGGATCATCCCTTATTCATTCTTTATCCCCGTCTCCCACTGTCTAGTGCAGTGCCTGCTACTTCATGGTTCCTCAAAATATCTGAGGAATAAAAGAGCTATCCTTCCTCACCACTCCCCAGGCAGACTGAACTAGTAACTCCCTCCCTGTGGGCTCTGGACTTTCCTGCCTCTGGGCTGTGGCCCCTACCGTTCCCTCTGCCTACATTTTCTTTTTCCCCACTATCTCATTTTTGAATTCTCCTTATCTTTCGAGGCCCAGCTCAGATCTCACCACAGGAAGTCATCTTCTCTTTCTCTGACATCCTATAGCACGACTGAAGATTTTTATAACTTTTCCTTTTATATCCAGGGTTGGCAAACTACAGCTTGTGGGCCAAATGTGGCCCATGCCTGTTTCTGTAAATAAGGATGCCCATTCTTTTACGTATTACCTCTGGCTGCTTTCCTTTACAATGGCAGAGTTGAGTAGTCCCAACAGAGACGCCAAAGGCCTGCAGAGCCAAAGATATTTACTATCTAGCCCTTTACAGGAAAAGCTTGTTGACCTCTGATTTATAACTTATTTATGTCTATAGACTCTTCTGCTCATTAAGACCCAAACTTGTACACAGAACTCTGTGCTGGATCCAGCCAAACTCATTACCCTGGCAAAAGGCTGCCCACTCCTCAGAGCCTGCTAAGGACAATCCCATGGAGACCTTCCCTACCCCCAGAGCTCCTCGCATCCTTTCCTGTCTCAGGTTGGAATGTGCTCTCCCACCCTGCCTGGAACTCAGCTCACCCCTGAATGCTTTCTTATTGTTCTCCTAGTCACACCCAAGTTCTCTGCTCAGAGAGGCCTTCCTGGACTACCTGACCTAGGTAGTACCACTGCTAGTCTCTGTTGCAACGCTGGGCATTCTTACGTGGCAGTACTGCAAACTGTAATTATTTTTATTTAATAAATTTTCTCTCTCTCCTAGTGGACCATGAGCTCCTTAGGGTAGGCTCCGTATCTATCCAGTTTCCCACTGTATTTGCAGTGTCTCGCACAGTGGCTGTCACACACTGGGTAAGGACTGTAGGAAATACTACCTACTGACCGACTAAACAGATGGATAAATGAATACATCTTCATCTCCATCAAAGTGACTACCTGAGTGTTTAATAGGCACTCACAACTATTTGTTGAATGAATGAATAATGTAAGAGAGGACATTTAATCATGATAACACTAACAGATGAAAGTAACTCATTGCATGGGTCTCTTGACCTTTTAATATCAGCTCGTGGAAAAGAACAGCTTCCTTCAGCTTCATTTAAATTATTCAGGATAAAGGAAAGGAAGCAGGCTCTCGAGGGACACACTAGAGTATCCTCTGATCATGTGTGTGTGTGAGAGAGAGAAAAAGAGAGAGGGAGAGAGAGAGAGAGAGATACATCAGCCTGTAGGTCTAGCTCTCAGTCAAGCTGCTGTCCACAGGCTGGGGGAACAGGGGATTGGACACCACAAATACGCTGCCAGTGGACTGCAAAATCTGTTTTTCCTCAAAACCAGCAGTTCAGAAGTTGGAATACTCATTCAGTATGGTTTTTAAAGCAATGCTGTTTGGGATCATTAAACTGATGCATGCCTTGCAAAGAATTTAAAAGCTAAAGACACTGTAAACAAGAAAACAAAAATTACCCTTAATCTCACCATCATGGTTGTCTATTTTTTTCTTACTTACTGTATTCGTGTTTTAGATTCCTTCCCCACCCCCCCTTCTCCTTTCTCTCTCTCTCTCTCTCTCGCTGTCTCTGTCTGTCTATCTGTCTGTGTCTCTCTCACTCTCTCTCTCTGTCTCACACACACACACACACACACACACACACACACACACACACACACACACACACACGGGATCCATTTAGCATTCTATCCTGAACATTATTATCTCTTTAACATTAAATGTGCTTTGTACCTCAATTATGCCTCTATAAAAAACAAAACAAACTAAATGTGTTTTGACAATATTTAAAAAACTGTATACTATTCCAGTTAATCTACCCCAATCACTTGTATCACTTGTATCTGTTTACTGCTACTATCAGTCTACAACTAATATATAATTCTACAATGAACAAGTTTAGTAACTTTGCATTTCCTTTAAGTAGGTTTATAGGTGTGGCATTATTGGCTAAAAGAGTATAGAATTTTAAAATATTGTGGGCAGGTACAGCCATATTAGTTGTGTGGGAATGATACAGATCCACAGTCTTAACCCCATTCATATCTATTTTACCACACCCTTGTCATGGATTTTCACCAAAATTATTACATTGTGAACACATAATACTTTTATATTTCATTAGAGAATATCAATTAAAATATGTTTACCATTTATATCTCTTTTTCTATAAATGTATTTCCCCTATTCACGTATGTCTTCTGGAGCTCAAAAATTCAATCAAATTTAAAACAATTATTGATATCATCTACGTGTTTGATTATACTTCCAATTAGAGGTAATATTTTAAGTATAATACACAAGAGTCATTGGATGTAAATAATCAGGCTGGAATACACTACCAAAATAAAAATTTGTACATTAACAGGTCACTTACCCTTGGCTGATTTACTGATACATTTGAACTCTTTGGCGGATGGAGCACCTGGATAGAAACAAAAGAATGGATCTGAGAAGCCCAGATGAGAATCAAGGACCAGGTTCTAAGGCAACGATCCTGAAGGTTTGGTGCAAAGCCAAAACACAACAAAGTTACCTGGTGGAGGTTGTGCCTTACCCCACGCTCGCCAAATCAGATCATCTTGTTGTCAAAGCCCAAGGATCTGCATTTTAACAAGGATCCTGCCATTTAGGAATGGCTTTCTTCTTTTCCCTGACTCTGTTGTGCTTTACTCCCAGTCTAGTGGGCCTGATATGGCACACATATTCTGAGCAAGATTGCCCTTATTCACACAGAATCCTGACAAGGGGGAACTTGCCACAAGGACACGTTTTTCCTCTTTGGACACGAGATCCTGACGATACTCAGAGAAGGACCATGTGTCCTAGAAATATAGGTAAATATAATACTCGAAGGATAACCTTTGGTTTGAGAACCTATGAAGATGATATGGGCTCCTCTCCTGCTCGTGAGCAAGGCTGGTCGTTGACTTAGGGGTGGAGCCCCACTGGGGTGGGGGTAGGAGTAGGGTGTGATGGGTAAGCAGAGCTCATAAAGTAAGGTGGAGACAAACCCTGGATAAGAAGCAAAAGGCTGGCTGGAGAAAAGAGGAGACAAAGCCCCAGAGGAATTCTGTGAGTAATCCAGGCAGAGGGAAAGCGTCTTTCTGAGCAATATTCTTCAAATGTTGTTTGCTCACGTGACCCCTAAAATGTTTTTGAAACATTATTTATCCCTCACCTGTGTTATTATTACAATTATTTTTATTTGTACTTAATTGGTCAAAACAACAAATATATTAAAAATATTATAAATTTTGGTAAGTAATTACAAAACACAAGAATTAAAATTTTAATGGAAGTGTGTATCTTAAATGAGATTGAGCTTTTCTCTCCTATTAACTCTGGAATATTTCTTATTGTCCAAATGAGACAGAATTCAGCATCAATTTCACTCCTTTTTTCCCCCCTTTTAATCACAATTGTAAGTACTGACAAACTGTTCACATAACTAGATGGAAATGGAAAGAGTTTTGTTACAGCAACATCACTCAATTATTTTTATTTATTTATTTATTAATTTTTGGCTGCTTTGGGTCTTCGTTGCTGCGGGCTTTCTCTAGTTGCGGCGAGCAGGGGCTACTCTTCGTTGCAGTGTGCGGGCTTCTCACTGCGGTGGCTTCTCTTTGTTGCAGAGCACAGGCTCTAGGTGCGCGGGCTTCAGTAGTTGTGGCTCACGGGCTCTAGAGCGCAGGCTCAGTAGTTGTGGCGCACGGGCTCAGATGCTCCGCGGCATGTGGGATCTTCCCGGGCCAGGGATCGAACCCATGTCCCCTGCATTGGCAGGCAGATTCTCAACCACTGCGCCACCAGGGAAGTCCCCACTCAATTCTTTAAACTCTTCCAAGTTATTTGTCAGAAATTATATGGTGATCTATCGTCAAAAATTATTTTTAATGCTCTATCAACTGACAACTCCATCAGATCCTTCTTCAAGTTTGTTGAAAGCAAAGAATTGAGAAGGATTTGTAACCCAATCACTAGACTCATTCATTTTCTCAACACCAACAGCTAGATTTTGAGTCACTCCTTTGTTTGGAGTCCTGGATTTTTTACCCTGGGGGAATGCATCACAGTAAGATTCAGATGGGCGAGAGGTGGGCCTTTCTTTGATAAAAGGGGAAAAAGGCAGCCGTGAAAGGGGAAGTGGGAGAGGGGACCAGCTGGGGCCCATGGCACGGGACCAGGTACACCCTTCTCTTTGTGTTTGTGGTGTGCTGGAGTAGGTGTCCCCAGGAGTTTGCAGTTTGAGGCTCTGGCAGGAGAACCAGCATGCCACACACATGTTCTCAGACAGAGCAGTTTTAGATGCATCTTGAAAGGAGCTGACAATCTGGAAATTATTCCTTTAAAACTATTCATGCAAAGTTGCCCTTAAAAATCTTTGTGGCAAGTATCCGAGAAATAACACATTCCAGCAAGAATCATCAATGGAGGCTAGAACTGGTGCGGAACAGGACAAAGTATCTCCCCACAAAACATAAATTATCACTAAATACAAAATACTTATAAATTAGAGAAAGTGGCAAACACTATATATGGACAAATAGTGGGTCCCCACGGATAGAATGCCCTGAGAAAAGCACAGCATCATTTGTCTGATATTTCTGCCTGAAAAGCATACCCTGAACCTCATCTTGGGGAAACATTTAGACAAACCCAAATGGAGGGATGTTCTACACAGTAATTGGCCTATACTCTTCAAAAATGTCCAGACACAAAAGGTGAGGGAGTACTGAGGAAATGTCCCAAATGGGAGGACACTAAAAAGATTTGAAAGCTAAATGCACCACATGACCACGATTGGATATGGACCTGTAAAGGACATTATTGGGTTAATGGGTGAAATGCAAAAGAGGTCTGTGTATTAGAAGGCATTATTGTTTCATGGCTGTACTATGACTATGTAGGAGAGGGCCCTTAGTTTTAGGGAAGAGACATTGGCGTATTAAGGGATAACAGGTGTCATCTCTGCAGGGTACTTTTTTATGGCTCTGGGAAAATATAAGTACACATATTCAGGGAGGGATAAGTAAAACGTGAGGAACCTGAGTGAAGAGTATGCAGGAACTCATTGTACTACTGTGGAAGTTTTTCGGAAAGTTTGAATTCCTGTTTTATTTTATTTTATGGCCACACTGCACGGCCTGTGGGATCTTAGTTCCCTGACCAGGGATTGAACCCTCGCCCGCAGCAATGAAAGCACAGAGTCTTAATTGCTAGACTGCCAGGGAATTCCCTGAAGTTATTTTAAAATAAATCATTAAAAAGTCTTACTTTCTTGGGGGACTGCAAGCCCCCAGTTTGGAGATCATCATTTTTTTTAGAAGCCCCATAGACAAAGATAAAGCCTTTAGGGGTCCAAAGCCAGTGTGGACACACACAAAAGGATTCATTAAAAATAAGGAGGTCCTCACTGTGTAGTAGGAATAAAATATGCAGAGATATGTGATGAGTCTCAAAGAAGGGGGAGAAGTTCCTTTGCACATAGGTAATGAGATTTTATATTTATGCAAAGGGGGGAGGTGTGAAGAGGGGTTGAAAAACGCTGCTATAGACATTACCAGGACACCCCCAAATCTTACAGGCATAAGACAGAGACAAAGGATAGGTCACAGCATCTGATGTCCATCTCTGGTATTTTTCATTGATTAAAATGATGATAACTCTTGTTCAGTGTAGCCAAGGGAATAACCTCAGTCCTGATCAGGAGTGGATTCTTCTAGTGTGTGTCCAACCATAATATGACCTGATCTCATAGGGGCTCTTGCATGAGGTGATGTGCAGTTCTTGATTCTTGGTCCTTACCATGAAGTATTTGCCTCTAAGACTTTATCAGTTGATTTCTGTTAACAGCTTTGCTTCCTTCTCATTGACTTGGCAAACGATGGTTATTGTTGTGTCATGTCGTAGTTCTCTTTCTAACTACAGTCTCTGTTTCTGTCTAGATTCTTGACCTCAATATTTTCTCTGCTGCAATGACTTGGAATGTTACTGTTTAAATAAGGGAAGGCAAGTTGGCTTTATCTCACCAACTGATTGGTAATAGGCCTCTTGGAGTCATCCACTAGGTAGGATTTTGAAACTTTTTCTGGGCTCAGTGGGAGAGCACACCATGATTGATTAATGATGTTTGCTATGGCCTCTGAAGGCAATACAATGTTACATTTGATATGTGGGGTAAGCAGCCTCTGTGGGAGTCCCTATTGATCCCCCTCCTGGTATTCTTCTCCTTGAGGGTGGGTGGGACCTAGTGACTTGCTTGGAACCAATAGAATACAGCAAAAGTGATGGAATGTCACTTCTGTGATTAGGTTACAGAAAACTGTGACCTCTATTTTGCTGGAAGATGCTCTCTTGCTGGCTTTGATGAAGCAAGCCAGCTGCCTTCTTGGAAAGGCTCATGTAATGAGGAACTGGGGGAGGCCTCCAGACAACAGCCAGCAGAGAACTGAAGGTCTCAGTCCAACAGTCCTTGAGGAAAAGAATCCTGCCTTCAGATGAGACCTCAGCTTTGGCTGACACTTTGATTGGCAGCCAAGTCAGACACCCTGAAGAAGAGGATCCAGCTAAGTGGGCTGGATTCCTAACCCACAGAAACTGTACGATAATAAACGTGTGTTCTTCCAAGCTGGTAAGTTTCAGGGTAATTTATTATGCGGCAATAGATAACCAATATACCCTGTATGTGCCATGCTTCCTTTAATCACTTTATGCACATTACTGAAGAACAGAAAGATAGTAGGGGCGGTAGCAAGCAGCAAGAAACTAGCTGAATTTAAGGGAGGAAGTACAAACATTACCAAGATCAATCACAAGAACTCAAGACACAGCAATCAGAGTGGCAAGGTAAACTGTTCTGGAGAACCCAGCCAACTTGGAATTCAACTATTTTGCCACCTAATTCAACGAAGTTCACAACAGTCTTTATTTCTCTTATCCTGGCACTTCAGTGTGATTCCTTGTTTTTCTCTCTTCTTCACCAGAACAGAGGCTTTATAAGGACAGACACTCTGTCCTTCCTGTTTATTGTGCACCTGGCACAGTACCTGGTACATATAAGGCTTCAATAACTATGTATTGAATAAATAAATGTTTATGTTTCCTTGAATGTCAATAAGTCCCAAAATATTGCCACACGTTTGAGAAAAATATGCATCAAAATCGTTATAATAAAGATTTTTTTAGCCCGTAAAGGGAGCAAGTCTTAGTATCTGGACAATTCACTCATTTAAGGCATCTAATTCCCTGATAATGTCAGTTAAATGGAACCTTACTGTAATAAGTACCATTAATTATTCATGGCTAACACAGTGCTCAAGGTCAAGTGAAATCTGATGGAAAAATCTCTTCACTGAGGAAAAATCACTTGCTGGTTGCTATCGCAACTTTCATAGTCACTGTATACAGCTTCTCACCTTCCAGCATGTTCAACAGGGACCGGAGCCACTAAGTTCATTTTATGGAAAATAAGGCAATTTCGTTTATCTGACTTCATGTTTCTCTGCTGTTAGGCATTTCCTTATTCTTGTAAAGGATATTATTTTTGTCTTTGAACTATTATAAAGAGAGAGCAGGAAATCAGTTATGGTAGGACAGAGGCAGAATAAATGAAAAATAGATTATCTGTGAAAAAGAAACATAGAAAGCAAGTATTACCAAACTTCTGAGATGAAGCCCTGAACCGCCAAGTATAAGGCAACCAATATAAAATCCAGAACCTACACTACAGGGATGAGGTTAGCATTAGCTTGCCCAGCAAAATGGCAAATGGTGGCGACGTCTTTATTCACTGAGAACCAGAAATGGCATTTAGGTTTCTCCTGTTGATCTGTGTTGAGAAGGATTCTGAGGCCCAGTGGAGAAGCTCTATGATGGATTAATGACAGTACAGAGCCTAGGGCAGATGTGTTAATAAGTGCATTTACAAGTCTTAGATTTCTCTAACGTAATGCAATTTCAGGGTAAATTGTGATTCAGTGAAATCCAATTATGATTTCTTTTTTAAAAAATTGCAATACTATGACCAGACATCTTTCCATATTCAAGGAACATTTAAAAAAAAAAAAAAACTTTGCTCTTCTACCTTAGATTTGGTTTAAACTTACTTTCAACAGGTTATTTTCGCTTAGGGAAGGATTTAATGATCTGAAATATTATCAGGTTTCCCATGAAGGAAAAACAAAGCCCACAAAAAAATGAATCATTTTTCAAAGGTGACAGAATCCCCTGATGCCTCTGGCTTACGTGTTTGCATTTCATCATGAAGCAATAACTACATGTCCACTGGTGATGTGCCTTAATCTTAAGATAAATAAAACCTGTTGGAGCAGAAATTGGGAACAGGGTGGTCAGAAGGTAAACAGTATTGAGAGTACTTTGTTCTCACACCGCACACGATTTCCTTGGGGCATCCAGCCCTTCACTAACCTAAATCAGTGCACCAAGCCTTTAGAAAATGTCTATGAGACAAAATAAATTGAAAAAGCTTCACAACATGATCATCAAACTCATAATATGTAGACTGCATAAAGGCAGTGCATATTTTTAGATAACCTTTGCCAGTAAAACCCTTTTCCCTCACTCCATTGTGAAATCTGAGGTAGTCTGACACCTTGAGAGCAGGACCACAGGTTCCTACCATTTGGCAGTTCTACGCATTACCTGGACTCTGTTTCCTCCAGTTGCCATTAAATGCATTAGCTGTGTGGAGGCTTCTACTCCTTCCCTTCAAATATAAGGTGAGGAGTAAATACCTTCTCCAAGGACCTGCTTTCTCTTTATCACTATGTACTAGTCACTGAGCTTGCTAAACTTTCATTCGTTCGTTCCTTCATTCATACATAAATTTAATAGAAATGTAGTGAGAGCCTAGTGATACCAGCGAGGTGCTGAAGATAAAAGGGTAGAGAAAAGAATAGGGTTGCTACCTTCATGGATGGTATACTCTAGTAAGGAAGACAGAAAATAAACAAGTAAATGAATAATGATACACTGTGTGTTACCAAGGAAATAAATAAGGGACTGAGAAAGAGGAGAGTAGAAAGGGATTTCTCTTTCTAGCCTCTTGGTAGACTAGATGTTCGCAGAAACCCCTCTCAGTAAAGTACAATGATTTTAATGCTCAGTAAAATACTCAAGACATTTTAAGAAATGCATGGCTTTCTGTGCAGGAGAGTAAGGAACTGTGTGGAGGTCAGAAGTGACCAGAAAACAAGAATCATCAGGGGAGAGGTAGCTCTGGAGTTGCCATTTGCCTTACGAGTAAACTGTTACCTCTGGTCGCTGAAATCCTGGGTTTGAATGAGTCACATGTAGGGGATAAGAGGAGGAGCAAAGGACTGAGCAGAGGTTGGATTCCTGGGGCTCTACATTAAGGCCAGGAGACAAAAGGGCAACAGTCTTAGTGAGTGAAATGAAAAATCAAACCAAACCCTGGCCATGAGAGAAACACTGGGGGTACAGTACCTGCCTCTACCTTGACTTTGGGTGAAGAAAAAAGATCACAGAATCCTTTTAGAATTCTTTACCATAAGCCTATGGTAAGGGCGTTTGCAGGTTTGGGGTTGGAATCCATGATATCAACAAACAACCTCAAACCAGAAATGTAATTTTAGGTAGTTCTAAGGTGGCTGGGAGAAGAAATACATCTCAAATCCTCGGTGCGGAAACGCAATCAGATGTCAAACCCAGGTCTCAAAGAAAATCAAGAAACGACATTCACAATCAAAACCAATACAAACATTAGGAAACAAAGTCATCATGTATATAAAGAGAAACAAGACTACATATATAATTCCTCAACTAGTCAGGAGGAAGAAACAGAATTAGGAAAGTCTTGCCCAGTCTGAAATGGAATGCAGTCAACAGAGAGCTTAAAATAAGATTATACAAGTAAATTCAGTGTTATAGCATTAATCACAATCCAATAAGTGAAAATAAACTAAACATGTCAATAGAAATTGAAGGTTATTAGATATCATTTCAAAAAATCTAGCAATACAGAATGATTGAAAATAAAAGGATGAACAGAATATAACAGGTGTGTACTAATCTAAAGAAATATGGGTACCTGTATTTCTAGAAACAATGCTTCTCGAGATAAAGAGGGTCACTACATTTTGATAAAAGTTGCAATCCATTAGGAAGATAGAACAATTCTAAACTTATATTTCCAATAATATAACTTCAAAATACCTAAAGCAAGAGTTTCAGGACCACAAAAAAAAATGAACAAGTCCTTTATGAGAGTTAGTAAAAGTTTCTTTATCAATAATTGATAAAGATAGATAGGAAATAAAAAAATAATAGAGGAAATAAAAATAAGAATATAGAAGATTTAAACAAAATAATTAGCAAGAATAACCTAGTGGACACATACAGAATACTATTCTTAACAAGTGAACAAACTTTTTGTTTTTTGCATACATGCAACATATATAAAATTTGGCCATGTACTGGGGCATACAGAAAGTACTGACATTGTCTGTATGATACCAATTGCTTGAAATTTGCTGATACTTGCTTTATGCCCCAGTACCTGGCCAAATTTTACATATGTTGCCTTTTTTTTTTTTGGTGGAACTTTACAAGCTACTTACAAATTCACATAGAAAAGGAAGAATTGGCAAGACACTCCATAAAAAAAGTTAATAAATGAGACTTGCCATAACATATATTAAGACTATGTTAAATAAGACAATGTGGTATATGGGTCCAGGGACTGGCTCACAGAACTCAGAAACAAAAGGTCCATGTGGAACCAGGAGGGGAAAATCAGACAATTCAATGATTGATGTTAGGACACCTAGTTATCCACGTGGAAGAAAAAAAGAAACTGAATTCCTACTTCACAACTTTCACCAAAGTCCATTTCAGATGCATCAAGGGCTTAAATGTGAAATGTAAAACTTCAAAATGTTTAGGAAGAAACACAAAAGTATATCTCCATGACTTTGGAGGTGGGGAATGATTTCTTAAACAAGAAACAGAAAGCACCAACTATCAAGGAAAAGATTGATCAATTTGACTCATTAAAATTAAGAATTTTGCTCACTGAAAGATTCTCTGAAGAAGGTGAAAAGATAAGCCCCAATTTGGGAGATGAAATTTGCAACACCCAGAACTGAGAAAAGGATTAATATACAAAATACATTAAAAAATACAGAGAGAACCTACCTCAATGAGTTAATCATGGAAGCCCTCTGAGAGGCCGTGATGGGAAAACTGAGATCATAGAATGAAAAGGAAGTGAAGGGAGGATGAGCACTCCCTAGAGGAAAGAGGAAGTTCAAAGGCTGTGAGGTGGAGAAAGGAGACCAGGGTGGCTGGAAAATAGAGGAGGAGAGAGGGGGAGGGAGGGGGAGGGGGAGGGGAGGGGGGAGAGGGGGAGGGGAGGGGAGGGGGAGGGGAGGGGAGGGGGAGAGGGGGAGGGGAGGGGAGGGGGAGGGGAGGGGAGGGGGAGAGGGGGAGGGAGGGGGAGGGGAGGGGAGGGGGAGAGGGGGAGGGAGGGGGAGGGGAGGGGAGGGGGAGAGGGGGAGGGGGAGGGGGGAGGGGAGGGGAGGGGGAGGGGGAGAGGGGGAGGGAGAGGGAGAGGGAGGAAGGAGATGAACTCTGAGAGGAAGCAAAGGCCAGAACAAGCAGGATGGTATAGGGGAAGCCAATAAGGGATTTAACTGAGGACACCTGGCTGCTTGTGACGTGTGGGTGAGCAGCTGCAATTACTTATGGGAAGACCATGGCACCACTGGAATCTGGCAGAGAGGAGCTCTCATAGAACCTCAGAAAGGCAACCACAAGGTGTAGGGGAAGGGCACACACTCTGGAGCCAGATTACCTGGTTTCCTATCCTTGCTGTGCTCCTCACAAGTCCCTTGACCTTGGGTAAATAAATTACTTAGGCTTTCTAAACCTCAAACTTCCAGGCCATGAAAATGGGTTATAATAGTGCCTATGAGGTGTTTGTTCTTAAACCTTTTCTATGCCTTGAACTCCTGGGCAGTCTGGTAGAGGCCATGGATTTCTTCTTAGAAAAAATATTTTTAAATGTATAAAATGAAATACATAGGATTCCAAAGGAAACCAAATATATCCAAATACAGTTATCAAAATATTACATTTAAATACATATACATATGTATATATGTATATATATACTGCTTTACTTAACAATAGGAAGAGCTATTAAGGGGAATAATAACTACCATAACTTTGAAGTTGTGATAAGTGAAAATAATATTTTAAGACATCTATAACTGTAATGTGATTAAAAAAATCAACCATTTCTACAGGTTATAAAGTCACAGGTACTAACCAATTCTACTGTATGGTTTGTCGCCTATATTCATTATTGAAGGAAATGTTAAATTTCAGTTAGAGGTTACTGAAAATTAAAAAAAAATGTTTATTTTCCTCATCCAAGTTGATACACAAAATATCAATATATAAAGTCTGTTCAGGCTGCTCTAACAGAATACCATAGATTGGGTGGCTTATAAACAACAGAAATTTATTTCTCACAGTTCTGGAGACTGCGAAGTCTCAGACCAAGGCACCAGAGGATTTGGTGTCTGGTGAGGACCTGCTTTCTGGTTCACAGACGGCCTCCTTCTCAATGTTCTCACATGGAAGAAGGGGTGAGGGATCTCTCTGGGGTATCTTTTAAGAGGACACTAACTCCATTCATGAAGGCTTCACCCTCATGACCTAATCATCTCCTAAAGGCCTTACCTCCTAACACTATCACATTAGGGATTAGGTTTCAACATATGAATTTTAAGGGGGACATGAACATTCAGTCTATAGCATCAATGTTCTTGAAAAAGCACTTCTTTTTAAAAATAATCTTACCTATTAAAAATTTAAAAGAGATTTTAAAAAACCCCAAATATATCTTATGGTAGAAAAACATTTACTTGACATGAAGCAATTCCTTTAGTTTAGTTTCTTTTTCTTCTGTTAAGTTCAAGTAACATTTAATATATTGCTTTCATTTAAAAATAGAATTGAATAGTTATATTTTTGTATAATTCTACCAGACGATCAGACTGTCTCTCCATCCATCCATATGCGACAGATTGAATTACTGGTCCTGATTATTCACTCCCCTATAAAGAGAGTTATATGTCCATACCTTTGCCTTGGCCTCAGGGAAAGTAAAGTGTGCTTGCCTGATCCTTGATTTTGGATTTGGCCATAGGACTTGCTTTGCCCAATGGGAGGTTAGTAGACAAATACAGGCAAAGGCTTGAAACGTGTCTGCACGGTTGGCATGACTCTTTTGTACTTCTGCCATTACCATGAGACAAACATACCCTGTAGACACAGTCCCTCCAGTCTGGGCACTGAAACGAAACATAAGAAGCACTGTCAACAGAAAGACCTGCAGGCTGTTGAAGAACTTCCCCAGCCAACCCACAGAAGCCTGAATGAGAAATAAATGCTTATTTTTGAATACCACTGCTATTGTGTGGTTATTTGTTATGCAGCCATAGGTGACTGATACAGTGTCCATCTATCCATCCATTCTTTAAAAAAATATTATTTATTTATTTATTTATTTTTGGCTGCGTTGGGTCTTCGTTGAGGTATGCGGGATCTTCCATTGCGGGGAGCGGGCTTCTCTCTAGTTGTGGTGTGTGGGTTTTCTCTCTCTGGTTGTGGTATGCAGGCTCCAGGGCACTTGGGCTCTGTAGTTGTGGCACGTGGGTTCCAGAGCACGTGGGCTCTGTAGTTTGCGCCACGCAGGCTCTCTGGTTGAGGTGCGCGAACTCAGTAGTTGTGGTGTGCGGGCTTAGTTGCCCCACGGCATGTGGGATCTTAGTTCCCTGACCAAGGATCGAACCTGCGTCCCCTGCATTGTAAGGCGGATTCTTTCTTTTTTTAAAAAAACTCCGTTATTCTTTAATATCATCAGACATCCAGTCAATGTTTACATTTCCCCAAATGTTTGTTAATTGGTTTGTTTTACAAAAATTATTTATTTTATACTTTCTAAAAATTCAGATCTAAGTAAGGTCAATGAAGTCCAATGATTATATCACTTATCTCTTTTAATCTATAGGTTTGCCTTTCCAACTGTTTTTTTAATTTCCTTGGAATTTATTTGAAAAAACTGGGTCATTTATTTTGTAGGACTTTTCACAATCTGGATTTTGCTGGTTATATCCCCATGGTGTCATTAACATATTCTTCTGCCCTCTATACTTCTTGCAAATTGATAGTTGGAGCCAGAGACTTGAACAGATTCCGATTTGATTTTGTGGCAAGAATACTTTATAGGTGGTGTGTTGTTATTCTGTCAGGGGATACATCATGTCTGGTTGTTTCTTTGTTTGTGTAAGGCGGATTCTTTACCACTGGACCACAGGGAGGTCCCCATCCATTCTTTTATCAGTATAAGCACCTAGGAAGATGTCTGGAGTGATGTCTATCAAATGTTAATAATGGTTGTCGAAAAAGCACTTCTAATGAGGCTTGGCACTAAGCTACTTTAGTTCCTGTTGTTGCTGTGACTACTGCCATTATATTGAGAGGTGGCATGGGTAACAGTGAAGAGTTTCTGGTACACCAGGGCAGATGGCTTTGCCACCTACCAGCCCTGTGACCTGGGTGAGGCAGGTAGCCTCCCTGATACCACCCCCTGCCCCTCCCCACGATGTCTCTCCTGGAAATCTTGATAGAGAGCTAGGAAGCGGGGAGGGAAGAGGAGGAAACAGCTCCAGGACAGGTTCTGCCTTTTACTGCTCTAGCCTAACGATGATCATTATTCATAAACTACAACTGCTCGTGCTCTGGATTTTACTGCTCATTAAGACCTGAGTATAATATCCTTAATTAGAGACAGGAGTTGAACGCCTAAGAAAGAGATGCGGAGAACATTCGAAATTCTGAACCTAAAATAAAACTCTTCAAACAGATTATTTTTGAAAGAATAAAGCTTTACATGCTCCTGGAGAAAAATCTTTTCTTTAAAATTTTGAGCCTGGGAAGTTTGTTGTGAACTAAATGGTTCCAGAATTCAGTTTTCCTGCTTCCTTGTAGAAAGCAGCCTTATTGAGTTCTACCAGATATTTGTACTTCTACCCTCAACGTTTAAAAAATGCTTTCATACCTGCTGTCTCTCCTATCTCGCTTCTTCCTAAGGGCTTGTAGGGTAGGTATGATCCTCTTTTGCTCGAGTTAGCCAGAGAAGGTTTCTTTGCTTGCGATCTACATTTCTTTGCTGCAGACCTTCTCAGAGCCTCTATATGCTAGTGTACGTTGGGAACCCCAGAAAGGCAAAAAGAGAAGTCAGCATTTCTCCAGCTTGTAGGACCCACTTCTTATTGTGGCATTTCTCACAGGACTAGTAGGGACCTGCTGCCTTAGATATAACCTCCGAAAAACAAATGCCTTTCTTAGTGGGTGTTTGCAGTCACCATACGTAGGACACAACCAAACAAAGGAGAAGCCGGGAAAGTCGGGTGTGTGACAGGGCTGAATCTGCGGCAGGGACAGAGCGGTCTTAGGAAGAAGATCCTGTGGCTTTTTAAAACATCTTATTTGCCTTATTCATCTTGTGATTTCTTATAAAGACTGAAATCTCATTCCCAGGCAGCTTGTTTTCTCTTCTTCTGGTTTTAGAGCCATCGGCTAGGTCCTGCATCCTCTCAAAAACTCAGAACAGTTTCCTCTCATGTGAGGTCTGCCAGATATTAGATCTCTCTTCTCTCTTCCCACGTCTCTTCAACCCCACTCCGCCCCCCTCCCACAGAGGTGCTGTTTGCCGAGAGACTGTTTGCCTAAACCAGGTGGTCTCAAGGAAAAGCTGGCCGGCCAGCCTTGTGGAACAGGGTCCGTGGGTGTTATCGGGAGTCATGGGGCGCTGCAGACCATCTGGGCTGTCAGTGACCCAAGGCTCTATCTCTCCTGAACATGAAAGGAAGCAGCGCAGAACATTTCCCAGATGGGGAGTTGGCCTGGTGGATTACACAGGAGATTAAAATAATGATTTTTTTGGTTTCCCTAGAGAACAGGTGTCAACTTGCTTCTCACTTCCTGAAAGCAAGAAGTCAGTATTTAGAGAGGCATCTCTTCACCCATATGACCAACATTAACTGGGTCTGAATGGGGGATGAAGTTCCCCCAGGGTGACGTTTGGCAGTGTCTGGAGATATTTACGGTTGTCACAATGGGGGTGGGTGGCAGGTGGGTAATACTACTGGCATCTAACGGGTAGAGGCCAGGGATACTGCTAAACATCCTACAATGCTCAGGACAGCACCACAACAAAGAATTATCTGACCCCAAATAGTCAGTATTGTCAATACTGCTGAGGGTGAGAAATCCTGTTCCAGAGCATGGTGGTTAATCACAAAGGCACTAGAGTCAGAAAGGCCAGGGTTCAAATCCTGGCTTCATCACCTACTGCCCCCATGACCTAAGCAGATCACTTCACTTAATTCTTTCAGTTGTAAAATGAAACTACTAACACCTACCTTGTCAAGTGCTCAGTATAGTACGGGAAACTTAAAATGATAAGATTTTACTGTCATTGCTCTGTAAAACGTCCGGAATTGGCCCCATGGAAGTCAGGAAGTTGACAGCTGTGGATAGAACCTCAAGTGCCAGGCACTGTGGCATGTATAGTAGATCATGGGGGACCATTTGCAGAAGACAGCAGGAAGATGCTGCCCTACTTCTTATAGAGTCTAGAATGGTGTGGTTCAATAGAACTTTCTGGAGTGATGGAAACGTTCCCTAACTGCACTGTCAGATGGGATAGTTCCTAGTCACATGTGGGTCTTGAGCACTTGAAATGTGGCCACTATAACCAAGGAACTGAATTTTAAATTGTATTAAGTTTAATTACTTAAAACGAAGATGCTGCACATGGCTGGTGGCTCTTCTACTGGACAGAGCAGGATGAGAGGAGGAGATCAGACGGATGCAGACCAAGTCTTGACAATCAGTGACACCACGTGGGGAGGGGACAGCTGGGGCACAGGAATTGAAGGGAGGAAGACATCACTTCTGAGCAGGCACTTCATGGAAGAGATTCTGGGGAAGGTGGGCCTGAAGGATGGGTAGGCTTTTTGATAGCAGGGATTGAGACCAGTGAGGGGGAGCTAATTCCAGGCAGACGAAGCATGAGGGCAAAGATGTAGGCGTGGGGAGAAAGGCTCGGCATGTCTGTACAGATGAAGGTCAAGTCCTAAGACAAGAACACAGCACCTTCCGAACGCAACGAAGGTGACATTCAAACGTATAGCACCCAAAATAGGGAACATCCAAGCGAATCCAAGATGACAGAGCATCTTAAATCCAGTACGCTCAAAATAAAGAGGAATGACTTGGAAAATTTTTAAATGCCATGTTTTACGGAGCAAAATTTTACTGAATCCACCACAGATTCGTAAATGTGGGTCTTGAACCCATGTCTGTCTGACTTCAAGTACAATGTTTTCCAGTCTAACCCATGAGAGCCCCAAGTCTGTGTGTGGGCAATAATAATATATGAGAAGCTGAAAGAATGCCGAAGACAAATTTTGACAATTTGCCTCAGGCTGCTCTGGTTTCTGGAACCCAGTTAAGGATGGATGACACGGATGGGCAGAGGATAATTGGTACTATGAAACTCCCTGTCTCAACCCAATTTTACTGACGACACCCAGACATTGCCTAAAACTTTTCCTAGAAATCTGTTAAGTACTGTGAGTCTGCCAAGCAGTACTTATTTAGTGGCAGCTAGGGCTTGACCAAAAGGAGCAACTGCTTTGAGGATCTCACCACCAGAGGAGGGGAAAAGAATCTTTGCAGCTGAAACCTGAGGTATGCTGCTGGAGAGAGGAAAATTGATCTCTTAAGATAAGGAATATTTGCAAAACATGCCAGGCTACAATGTCCACTAAAGGCAAATAAAGGACTGTTAGTAAGGCAAAAATTTCTCTGGACAAGAGGAAATTGTCTGTGCAAACCAAAACGTTGTCAGTTTTGGTTACTGGCTTGAACCCAGGATTCTTACATAATTGGAAAACAACTATGGCTCCCCAAACCAGGTAGATTTTTAAAGTTGCATATCTTAAAATATCTGACTCAGTCAACAACCAAAAATTTTGATGAATAAATTGGAAAGAAAAATTTCACACTCTGTGGACTGCCTATTAATCTTGGAAGGAAAAAAATAACGAGATGTCTCAAAATAAATATTTGCATGTTGAGAGAGAGAGAGACAGAGAGAAATAAACCTGGAAAACATCTTTGAAAACTGAACATACTGTTCCTAAAAGCAATCCCATAGAAGAGTTAAAATCACGTAAGAAAAACAGCAGCTCTATGGCATTATCAATCTGTGGATAGCTTAATTCATGATTGTAGTCATCTGGTATTAATACAATAATTTCATAATTTAAAGGGAAATTTCAAAATAAGGTATAGGTCTCCACTCATTTAGGAGTTAAGATTTATAGAGTTTTTCTCTGGCTAGAATCTAGGACAAGAACTCCGGTAACAAGATTACCATTTTTCACTCCCTTGGTTTACAAAGCCCTAGTCCCTTTCTGTGGTCAGACACTTCGGATTAAGTCAGATGTGTTTTCAAACTACTTTGCCTCTTAATTTTTAAACCCTTGTTTATTTTAAAGAAAATTTAATCCATATGTTTCTGATTCATTTACACTTAACTCATCAAAATGCTGTTTCATAAAAAGCTCTTTGATGTTCAAATTGCTTTTGGAGCTATTTTTAATAAGATTTTTTTAAAGCTTCCCTACTTAGAAACAGAAAGTTTCATTTCACTGCTATTTAACAACTTGGGGTCCAGAGGATTGGGTTCAGTTTATTACTTAAATGGAATAATGTATGTAAAATGCTTCATAAATTCTAAGACAATCGATGCCTGTTAATGATTAGACTTGCTATTGTTAGTGATTAGAGTTGCTACGACCACGCAGAAGACATAAGGCTTGAGGTTTCTCCTTCCCGCAGTTGGCTGGACCAGATCATCTCGTGGCTCCCTCCTATTTATAACATTTTCTTATTCTATGACTTTCTCATTCTTAGTAACACCTACAATAAACACGTCAAATGACTGGTTCAGTAATAATGGAGAAAGTCAGGGAGAGGACCACCCACACAAACTGGACCCCTTTTAGTTGAGCTCTTGGCTTGGATCTACCGTGTGTAATGCATTGATCTTCATTGAGGTTCAAGGTCTGGTTGGGTTTTATTGACTTAGAGGTCAGGGTCTTCCTGGTGTATCATTTGATGAATGGACAGACTCTGTCAGAAAAAGAATTCACTAAGAAGGAAGTTTTGTGAGCAGGAGGGGGACAATCAAAGCAAGGCAGGGTCTGTTCCCGAGTCCCATGAGGATTCTAAGCCTCGAGGAGTACTACATGGAAAAGTTGCAGTTGTTTTCAAGCAGGGTCTGGGAACGTGGTCGCATACGGTATTGCTCAGGGTGACATGGCAAAACGTGAGACAGAACATTCTCCCACTTCCGCGTGGAGCCCATCTCTGCCTTGGCCTCATATACATCGATGATAGCGTCTGGAACCGTGAGACAGTGGGGGCTCAGATTCTATTGTCTGTTTGGAGATGGCCGAAACGTTCTGGCAATGCACAGCAGTTGCCTGCAGCAGTAGTGTCCAGTTAAAGTTGGCTTAAGCACATGCGAGCCCCCCCTGGGCTCCCTAGAAACACTTTGGGGCATGTGTGTGGGTGGCCCAGGGGTCTCTGTGACCTCATTCCTAAAGTCTAATGAGGCCTGGGGTCATTCAGATTTCATGTGAAAATGGCAAAACAGCCATTTGGCTTGTCCTGTCTTGACAATTGCGCAAAAGGTCTCGACCACGCTAACAAAAGTGAACAGGAAACCTTTGTCTCCTGGAAGCTGACCCTGATCTTGCGTGTGAAGCGTATACCCTGCTCCCTCATGCTCTCCCCACGCCTCAGCCTGTTGCACACCAGGCTGCCTTTAGGAATTTGGAACCAAACATGAAACTCTCCATCACACAATGGAGAGACCATTGCTCTGCCCTTTGGCACATCAGTCTTTCCTGGTGAATGGCTCCCGAGCCCTGTGATTCTTGCCGTCTGGAACAATTGGCCCCTTCAGTTAACTTGCCAGCAGTAATCGGTTATTTCTCCTAGCCATAAATTTCCACCATTCTTTTTGGAGGGGGAAGAAATTAAAGTAACAAAGGGAGGTGGCTATAATGAACCGAACTGTCAGAATAGCAAATGTTTTGAGTAATTTGTTGGGTCCTTGGTTTAGGGTTGACTGATTTCAGCACTAATTTTGCTTTGGACTATTTCTTGGGACCAAGAAGCCTTATTTTCACCTGCATCTCCAAGGAAGATTGTGACTACAAGTGTGGAAAAGCTGGTGAGAGAGGTTTTATTAGAACTCAACAACTTCACTGATTTTTTTTTTTTTGGCGGAGGGGTTGGGGAGAACTCTGGCATCTGCTTGGCTATCTCCTTTTTCATGAAACAAACCAGATTTTTGACAACAGCCACTGAACTTGGTCCATTACAGATACTGACCAAGAAACCACCTGGTCCAGCTAAATGGTAATAACTGCTCTGAGCATCTAATTCCACCATGCCTCGTTTGAAAAAGAGGAAGAAATTCCCCAAATGACTAATGTTTTTTAGGTCCGGCAGCCGTTTTTCATTGTCCTCAAAGCACCTGGTGTAACCTGCTTGCTTTCAATCCTTCTGAGAGCCTGTGGATTGGAAATGATAAAAGCAAATAGGATCCCCTAAGTCCACAGGCCAAGGCAATCTACTTTTATAAAGAAAACACTGAACATTTTCGAACATGTGGCCCACTAAGCTCCCCCCGTCAGGGTCAGATTTATGTATTTGCTCTGGAACCAAGATTTTTGTACACCAGGCACAATACCTTGGAGTATTTACAGTGTAAGCTATTTTTCCAAAGCAAACAGCTGCATCGGTAAACCCCCTGTCCCCAGACACAGGACTCAGAGCCTTCTTGGGGAGCAGGTGTGCCGTAACTAGGAGGAAACCTTCCTTGGGCCTGACTCCCTGAATGTCTGAACATTTCCCCCCTTCCAGAGATGCAGTCTGATGACTTCTGAAGGCTTTGAAAAGGCAATTCTTTTCTTATTTCCCCCTTGATAAGAAAAACTAAAAAAGGGTCCAGTTATTACAATCTAAAGGGAAGGGATGGGTGGCTTCCAGAGGAAGCCGTAGATAAAGCAGAGCTATTACAAAGGCACTTTATCTTCTTATTCTTATAAAAAAAAGAAAGTTCCCCTCCCTCTTTTCTGGCAGGGAAGGTAGAGGCCTTGGTCTTGAGCAGGAATTTTAAAGGGAAACAAAAGGCAAATCAGGAAGCTGCTTTCCCGCCTGGCATCCCAATGGTTCTCTTCGCCTGTGAGAAACTCCTAGCTGGCCTTGATCAGTGGAGGTGAAAATCATCCATGTTTCTGCAGAAGGGACTTTACAAAAACAGGCAGAGGTGGCATGAGGAGATGGCGTGACTCATTTACTTATTCATTCCATAAATATTTGTTAAGTGGGTTTCGGGGGTGAGGTCACTTTCGTAATGGAGTTGGACATCACCCCTGCAAGAGATCAAAGGTGTCTCCTTCATTTCTTGACCTCAAGACCTTCACAATTTCAACCATTCCTTAAGAGACATTGACAGGAAACTGTCGAAGTAGAAATGCTATGTGAGGACAGTTGTTATTTTTCTATTATATTTAAAAATCCTTGTTTGAATTATGGGATCCAGTGTAACACAGTATCATGGAAGAATCACTATTCAAACGTCAGGACAGTTGAGTTCTGAATCTGGTTCTGCCAGTCACTACCTGTGTTATGCGATCACGTGCAAGTGACATTTATCCTCTGGGCCACAGTCTCTCCATAGGTACAATGAGGGGGGAGGATTCTGAATTGCCTTCCAGCTTTATGATCCTACAATTTGTTAATAGTTTAAAAGTGGATATCCAGATTAAAATGTGATGGGAGGGCCGAAGTGCTTGGCATGTGGTCTAATCTGGAAGAGGAAAAGGCAGAAAGGAGGGAACCCTATGCATGGGGGTTAATGATACCCACTGACAACAGGTCAGGATAGTTGGGGACAGGGGAGAGGTGTGGGGGGGACATCACAGGCTGTGGAGTCAGGCTACCTGGGTTTGAATTCTGGCTCTACCACTATGGAGCTTGAGACAAGTTATTGACCTTTTCCAAATCTCAGCATCCTCACCTGTAAAATGGGTTAATATTAGTATCTACCATATAGAGCTGTTGTGAGGATTAAGTCAGACTGCCCACCTAGCACAGGGAGCCTGAAACACAGAACTCCTCTGTATCAGGGATCCTCACAGCATGGTCTGGAGACCCCTGAAGAATCTTGCTGGGGGGTCTGTGAGGTCAAAAGTGTTTTCCTGATGACACTAAGATATATTTGCCCTTTCATTCTTATTCTCTCATGAGTATACAGTGGAGTTTTCCAGAGGCTATATGACACATGATACTATCATAGACTGAATGCAGAAGCAGTTAGGAGAACCCCCCTGTCTTCCTTTAAGCTGGTCATTTTAAAAAATTGCAAAAATATAAAATAATTCCACTGTTCTAATTTTTCTTGGAAAATACAGTTATTTTTCATAAAAGTATGCATTTTTGGTTAACATGTCCTAAGCTTATTATTGCTATTTTAAGTACAGGAATCATTATTTCACACAATCTTAGTTTGAATTTCTAATATGGCAAATATCAGTAGCTCTAACTCACACAAACAAAAGCTATGTTTGGAGGTGCCAATTATTTTTAAGAGTGTGGTTCTAAAAACAAAGAAAAAATATATTCCTGCCTTAGTTTGCTATTGCTACGCAACTGCTGTAGCAAAACACCACGAACATGGTGGCGAAAAAGCAACATAAATTTATTATCTTCCTGTACTGGAGGTCAGAAGTCTAAAAGAGGTCCCCAGGACTGTGTTCCTTCTGGAGGCTCCAGAGGAGAATTTACTTCCTTGTCCTCTGCAGCTTGAGACTGCCTGCACCCTTGGTGTCCGTCCCCCTTCCTCCATCTTCAAAGCCAGTGGTACAGCCTCATTAAAATCTTTCCCTGCTTTTATGGTCACATTGTCTTTTGTCTCTCTGATCTCCTGCCTCCCTCTTACACTGGTTACACTGGGCTGACCTTGATAATTCAGGCCAATCTCCCCATCCCAAGATCCTTTACTTAACCACACCTGCAAAGTCCCTTTTGCCATATAAGATAACATAGGTTCTGGGGATTAGGACATGGACATCTTGGGGGCCATTATTCAGCCTATCACAATTCCATTGAGTTATTTACAAATTGGATCCTTAACATATAAACAACAACAACAAAAAACTCACTAAAATTTATAATTATAGTATATATGAAGTTGAAGGTAGATATATCTTTTTTACTCATTTCTCTCAACAAATATCCTTAAAGATCTCTATATAACTCTTTGTCCCATCTTTCAATCGGCAGCTGAAGAGCCCCCTCCTCAGGACATCTTCTTCGCCTCCCTCAGGAGGGATCCCTCTTCTCAGCATCTGCACTGAGCTTGATCCAGAGTAAGAACTCCACAATTGTTAGCTGACATTTTTTTCAACTACTTTTCCATGTCTCTCCCCTCTCCTAGCCTCTAACCCACCATCCCCTAAAGCATGTTTCACAAAATACTTGTCCCATGAGATTACACCACATAAAATAGCTCTATGGTCACAACATTTCAGGAAACACTACATATGAATCAATCTCCTCCCTTGTGGGGATTCATGGTACACTTTGGCATATTAAAGGCTCTGAGAAGTTCTGCAGTGTCCAGGGGTGGAGGTGGGGTTAGTGTAACACAGTGTTTTTCAAATTTCTTTGCCCAAGGAATCTCTTTTTTCCTATAAAATTGATTACCATTCTATTTTTAGAAACACTACTCTAAGCTCCTTGGAGTAAGGACCAAATTGTGTCCTTCTTTGTATCTTCTGTGGGTTGTCCCTGGGAGGTACTTGACAAGTATATGTTATATGAATGTACTGAAAAGAGGAAAACAAAGTTGATAAGACAAGATCTCTTCCCTTACGTTGTTAAAAATGAGTAAGACAGATGTATAAATAATCATTTATATAGTTGTAGGTAAGTGAAAAAGTGATCTAACCCAGGATTGTTGATAAGAAGGAGAAAATCAAATCCAAATGCTGGAAACCAACCTAAGAGTCAAACAAAACTGAGGTAGGTAATTCAAGCAGCCCTTCGAACTTGGTGGACTGCCCTCTCTACAAAAGGAAATAAGAAAATTAGATCTGTGTAGCACAGAGCAGAATAGGAAGAAAGAGCTGTCTTCAGATACAGAATGAAAATTATTATAGAAAAGATTAAGCCAGGATTAAAACCCCAAGTCAGGTCTCTATTGTGCCCCAAGTGATGGCTGAGAACCCAGTACTCACATCCAATTGTCCCTGTGAACTGCAGGCAGGCAGTTTGAGGGAGTGAACCTGTAGCTCACTGCCAAAGGCTGGGCACGAATTTTTCAGTACCAACCACCGTCATTTATCAGAAATAAAGGTTCTCTTGACATGAGAAGTGGCACTGGCCCCACTCTGAGATGGCGGCAAAGGCCAGGTCAATCACTGGTTGGACCAGCCCCTCTAAGAGCTGCTCCGTGGCCTCGCTGGCCTCCTCTGTCGGTTGACTCTGAGAGCTAATTCAACCCAAGTTATGTAGTGGCAAAAGGCAGTCTTTCCTACATGCTCTGATAAAGTCATGATGTACGAGGAGAAACAAAGAATACTAGTTCAAGCAAGAAGAGAAAGAAGTTGGTATGGCTCAGTGGAAGGGGCAAAGGATTTGGGGGCCCCCAGAATGATTTGGGTTTGAAATCCTGGCTCTGTCAACCCTGACCACGAGCAAGTTACTTAACATCTATAAGCCTGTGTCTTCAGTTGATAAATTTGAATATACCTTCTGTGTAGGGTTGTTGAAAGTACTAGAAATAAGGTTTATGAAGTGCACACAGTAGGCACTCAATATAAAATAGTAGGGGGCTTCCCTGGCGGCGCAGTGGTTGAGAGTCTGCCTGCCAATGCAGGGGACTCGGGTTCGAGCCCTGGTCTGGGAAGATCCCACATGCCGCGGAGCAACTGGGCCCGTGAGCCACAGCTACTGAGCCTGCGCGTCTGGAGCCTGTGCGCCGCAACAAGAGAGGCGGCGATAGTGAGAGGCCCGCGCACTGCGATGAAGAGTGGCCCCCGCTGGCCACAACTAGAGAAAGCCCTCGCACAGAAACGAAGACCCAACACAGCCAAAACTAACTAACTAACTAAATAAATAAATAAAATTAAAAAAAAAAATACAATAGTAGGACAGCATTTATAATAAACAATGTTTATTAGTTAATATATAGTGATATGTATTATATTAATGTAATAATAAAATAAAGTAAAATATAATAAATAATAAATGCTATGTTTATTATAAATAAATCATGCATAATTTATCAATAAACAATGGCAGGGTAACATCTATGAATTACTAATCTTTGTTCCCACATCCCTCTCCAAGTATTTCCTTTTATCCCATAACCATGTTTCCCATTTGGGAAGTTGTCTATTCTGGGTTCACTACCTCAGGGAATAAACGGACTAGCAGAAAAGCAGATAAAAAGGTGGTTCTTCTGGAATTTGCATTCCAAAAGTCAGACAATGAAGGAATAGCAAGGAAGACTCATGGCATAAACTTGTGTTGACCAATATGGCAGCCATTGGCCTTAAGTGGCTACTGAGTGCCTGAAATGTGGCCAGGCTGTGTGCTGTAAGTACACACTACGCACTGGATTTCAAAGACTTAGTACAAAAATAGGGATGTAAAATACTTCATCACTAATTTTTAAAACTGATAACATGTTGAAATGATAATATTTTATTGGGTTAAGTAAAATATACTCTTAATATTAATTCTACCCATTTCCTTTAAAAAATATAGCTACTAGAAAATTACATTTGTAACTCAAATTATATTTCTATTGAACAGCACTGGCCAAGACAATGAAGGAATAGAAAAGCCTCATGGTACAGAGAATAAATTCAGGAGAAAATGTATTCAGGTAGAGCAAGTTTTTTTGCCCCTGAAATTAGAAAGAATTCCAGGCCTGCGTGAGAAAGGTCAAAGGCATGCCATGAAAGCTAAGATACAGGTTCATTTCTTTGACCTGGATGACCTCTAACACTCTAGCCTGCCCACTGGAGAGGGGAGGACACTTTCCCCAGATGGGGTTTCGGGACCAAGAGGCAAGGGTCCCCAGCTTTTCCAGACAGAGTTCTGTTATGGCAGCAAGGTTCTAGAAAAGAGATGACCATATGGTCGTCCCAGCAAACTGGGTCTTGGCAACCCCATTAGGTTCACCACTGTCTAGAAGAATTCCCCCGCACCTCGAAGTGGTACAGACACAGGAGAGCTACACATCAGAAGAAGCTTTACAGCTAGGAACAGGGGCCGACACAGCAGTGACCTGAACAGACTGTTAGCCTGCAGGGCCCCTAGGTGCTTTGCACAAGTTCTCTTCTCTGGCTACTGCTCTCAACAAGCTGTTGAAAGTTCACACTTGCATCCTTCTCAGGAGGATTGCCCTTCACTAACTGGAACTGCTCTTCCTAGAGAAGCCTGGAAGTTATGGAGGAGGCACCCAGAGCATCTGCTACATGGACGGGAGGAAAGTGGGGAGAAGATGAACTTCCTCTCATGGCCTTGGCTCTGTATCATTCTCATCCTTAGAATTTAGCAACAACCCTGGGGAAAGAGGGAAGACCCTAAACTGGTGGAGAGTAAGTTTCTTCCATCCTTGTGGAAAGGAGATTTGAAATAGTAATTAAGGCAATATCTAAAAAAATAAAATTCTATTCCTTGCATACCTGAATCGTTAATTGAGATTCTCTCTTTGTTATAATGATTACTAAGGCACAGTAGGCTAATATAAAGTTGGGATGAGGTGTACGTACATGAGAGAGAAAAAAAAGTACATCTGATGACAAATATATATGACTTTCTTATAAAATGAAGAAAAAGAAAAGAAAATTACATGGTATCGGTCCAGTATGAGCTATTGGTAATGCTGGTGAGAAATATTTACACGTTCCAATGGTTACATGACGCAATGTCCAGGTGGATATTAAATGTTCTGTGACGAATCTGGAATGATGGTACTGATACTATAACTACCTCGTTAACAGAGTGCCACAACCTATAAAAAGAAAGCTGTTACTGACTTTATTCATGTGGTCACCATATTTTCTCGAGAATTTTACAAACATTTAGATCTGTTTAATTCAAGGGAAAAACAATTTGTCTTGGAGGAAGTTGCCAAGAGCTCATGGGTCTTTCAATTCTTCACGTGTGTCATAAGAGCCCATGTAATTCAATCAATTCCAGTTTACATTTTTATCCCATCATAATTTATAAAGCACCAAATAAGAACTTAAAAACCCCCAATTCAAAAACAACAAAAAATGTCCAACTCCCAAGGTTGTTTAAAAAATAATCACCATTTTGCCAAATATTTGCCAGCATCAAATATGCTAACCAGCTCTTCCTCCCACTGCCGTGCCCCACCCCCCAAACTCTCCTGCTCATTTCACTATTTTCCCCCAAACTTGACTGAGGACTTTCACACACTCTCTACAATGATGTCCTTAATTGTTTTCTGCAAAATTTATCAAATCCCTTTGGGTCATTCACTCATTTAGTTCAAGAAGGTTTTCCTGAGAATTAATATTGTTAAAATGGTCATACTACCCAAAGCAATCTACAGATTTAATGTGATCCTTATCAAATTATCCATGATATTTTTCACAGAACTAGAACAAATAATCCTAAAATTTATGTAGAACCATAAAAGACCTGGAATTACCAAAGCAATCCTGAAGAAAAAGAGCAAAGCAGGAGGCATAACGCTCCCAGACTTCAGACAATACTACAAAGCTACAGTAGTCTCAACGGCGTGGTACTGGCACAAAAACAGACATATGGATCAATGGAACAGAACAGAGAACCCAGAAATAAACCCATGTACCTATGGTCAATTAATCTTTAACAAAGGGGGCAAGAATATACAATGTGGAAAAGACAGTCTCTTCAGCGAGTGGTGTTGGGAAAGCTGGACAGCCACACGTAAATCAATGAAGTTAGAACACACCCTCTCACCATACACAAGAATAAACTCAAAATGGCTAAAAGACTTAAACATAAGACATGACACCTAGAGGAGATCATAGGCAAAACATTCTCTGACATAAATTGTACCAATGTTTTCTTAGGTCAGTCTCCCAAGGTAATAGAAATAAAAATAAACAAATGGGGCCTAATCAAACTTACAAGCTTTTGCATAGCAAAGGAAACCATCAAAAAAACCAGAAAGAAAACCTACAGAATGGGAGAAAATATTTGCAAACGATGCAACAGACAAGGGCTTAATTTCCAAAATATATAAATAGCTCATACAACTCAACAACAAAAAAACAAACATTCCAATCGAAAAATGGGCAGGAGACCCAAATAAACATTCTCCAAAGAAGAAATACAAATGGCCAATAAGCACATGAAAAGATGCGCAACATCACTAATTATCAGAGAAATGCAAATCAAAACTACGATGAGGTACCACCGCACACTGGTGAGAATGGCCATCATTAAAAACGCTACAAATAACAAATGCTGGAGAGGATGCGGAGAAAAGGGAACTCTCCTACACTGTTGGTGGGAATGTAAGTTGGTACAGCCACTATGGAAAACAGAATGGAGGTTCCTCAGAAAACTAAAAATAGAGCCACCATATGATCTAGCAATCCCACTTCTGGGCATATATCCAGACAAAACTATAATTCAAAAAGATAAATACTCCCCTATGTTCATAGCACCACTATTCACAATAGCCAAGACATGGAAACAACCTAAATGTCTATCTACAGATGAATGGATAAAGAAGATGTGGTCTATATACACAATGGAATACTACTCAGCCATAAAAAAGAACGAAATAATGCCATTTGTAGCAACATGGATGCAACTAGAGATTATCACACTAAGTGAAGTAAGTCACAAAGAGAAAGACAAATACCATATGATATCACTTATATGTGGCATCTAAAATATGACACAAATGAACCTATCTACAAAACAGGAATAGACCCATGGATATAGAGAACAGACTTGTGGTTGACAAGGGGGAGGGGTTGGGGGAGGGATGGAGTGGGAGGTTGAGATTAGCAGATGTAAGCTATTATGTATGGAATGGATAAACAACAAGGTCCTACTGTATAGCACAGAGAACTATATTCAGTACCCTATGATAAACCATAATGGAAAAGAATATATAAAAAAGAAGCATGTGTATATATGTATAACTGAATCACTTTGCTGTACAGCAGAAATTAATACATTATAAATCAACTATACTTTAATAAAATTAAAAAAAAGAAAGGTTTTCTGAATACCTATCATGTGCCAGCAGCTGTGTCAGGCACCAAGGATCCAATAGGGAACAAAAGTGGTCCTGCTTCTGCCTTCGTGAAGCAAACAATAGGCAAATTGTCATCAACTGGGCTAACAGGGAACATTGGATCTACATTTTGAATCTGGTGGCTTTTGTTCAACCTAATATTTGTAGCTAGTCATAGAAACATTGAGTAATGTCTACTACCCATCAAGGCAGGGGACCCGGGGCTTTAAAACATGCTCATTATTTTATGACCCAATTATTCCTCCTTTACATATGAGGAAAACTGATTCCAAGTCCACGTAGCTGACCAAGATTGGTCCTAACTTCTCTGTTTTTCTGCTTTCCTCCCTGAAATTACTGGGTGGGCCAAAAGGTTCATTCAGTTTTTTCCGTAAGATGGGTCTAGTAACTTAGTTGTCCTTAACTTCATTTGAAACAATTTTGTTAGATTGTATGTGACAGCTGTCATATCAGCATGCATTTAAAAAAAGACTTATCAAAATTGGTGAATTTTTGTGTAGCCATTTTAATATTGAAGATGGAAGAAAAAAAGCAACATTTTTGGCCTATTATGCTTTATTTCAAAAAAGGTAAAAATGCAACTGAAATGCAGAAAAAGATTTGTGCAATGTATGGAGAAGGTGCTGCGACTGATCAAACATGTCAAAGTGGTTTGCAAAGTTTCCTGCTGGAGATTTCTCGCTGGATGATGTTCCACGGTCGGGTAGACCAGTTGAAGGTGACAGTGATCAAATCGAGACATTCATTGAGAACAATCAACGTTATACCACGTGGGAGATAGCCGACATACTCAAAATATCCAAATCAAGAGCTGAAAATCATTTGCACCAGCTTGGTTATGTGAATCGCTTTGATGTTTGGGTTCCCACATAAGTTAAGTGAAAAAAACCTTCTTGACCGTATTTCTCCATGTGATTCTCTACTTAAACGTTAACGAAAACGTTCCGTTTTTAAAACAAATTGTGACGGGTGATGAAAAGTGGATACTGTACAATAATGTAGAACGGAAGAGATCGTGGGGCAAGTGAAATGAACCACCACCAACCACACCAAAAGCCGGTCTTCATGCGAAGAAGGTGATGTTGTGTATATGGTGGGATTGGAAGGGAGTCCTCTATTATGAGCTCCTTCTGGAAAACCAAACAATTATTTCCAACAAGTACTGCTCCCACTTAGACCAACTGAAAGCAGCACTTGACAAAAAGCAACAAGAATTAGTCAACAGAAAACGCATAGTCTTCCATCAGGATAATATAAGACTGCATGTTTGTTTGATGACCAGGCAAAAACTGTTACAGCTTGGCTGGGAAGTTCTGATTCATCCACCATATTCATCAGACATTGCACCTTCGGATTTCCGTTTATTTCAGTCTTTAGAAAATTCTCTTCATGGAAAAATTTTCAATTCCCTGGAAGACTGTAAAAGGCACCTGGAACATTCTTTGCTCAAAGGTTTTGGGAAGATGGAGTTATGAAGTTGCCTGAAAAACGGCAGAAGGTAGTGGAACAAAATGGTGAATACGTTGTTCAATAAAGTTCTTGGTGAAAATGAAAACTGTGTCTCTTATTTTTATTTAAAAACCGAAGGCACTTTTTGGACAAGCCAGTGTTAAGTGGATGGTAGCTATTTGATGTCTTATTCCTTCTGGTTTTTGAACCCCTCTGTCTCCTAGTGGTAACCTTCGCTCTGGCCTTAACATCCCCTTGACCTTGATGTCATATTGGAAGGAAAATGATAAACCAATGCCTGCTGAGGAATCAAGATGGCACCTAATAGACAGAGTTGGGTCTGTTGCTTAAAATCTTTCAGAACTAAAGGTCTGCATCTCCAACAAAGGGCTTTCAGATGCTGCAGCAAAAGTTGATAGTTTTCCCATAAGTGAATTTGTCCTTTCCTTAATAATGGAATACCTATTCATTAGCTGAGACCATGACTGCCCTAAAGAAAGATTACATCTGCCAGTCTCTCTTGCAGCTATGGTGGCCATGACACTGAGCTTTGACCAATGGTATCCAAAGAGAGTGGTCTGTGCAACTTCTTGAAAGTGTCCTTAATGGAAGGTAGTCTGAACTTTTATGTCCTTTCCTATTGGCTGGAACACAGACACGAAGGCTAGGGCTCAAGCAGTCAGGCTGCATCATGAGGTCAGGAGGTGGACGTAGTGCGTTGATGGTGATGGAGCAGGAAGCTGGAAGAAGCCTGTGTCTGAGGACCAGGGAACATCCCAGCAGTCCTGGGCAGCTTACCTTTGGATGTTGTTTATGTAAGAGAGAATTAAACTCCTATCTAGATTTCTGCTACCTTGGGTTTTATGTCATATTAATCAAATTTTAATGAAGCAGGCACTAGGACAGGCTGGTGGGGAAATGAAAATATAGACCAAAGACTTCCTGAGTATCCCTGAGTCAGGGGGTTACTGATTCTCTCTACTTGTAATGCTTGTCCTTATACTGTCCTTAAGCCAGAATGAAACTTGAAAAGAAAACAGTTTATTAATGATCAGGATGCATTCTGGCAACCATAGTTCAGGGCAAAACTCCTACTCCTGGGAGATCCTGGGAGAGTCATCCTTCCTTCATGGCTTTTCCCCAAGAAGCAAGCCTATGTTTGTGACAGCAGTCTCTGCTCACCTCTATTGCCCCAGCCTCTGAAGTCACTTAGCCCCAAGGAGTTGTAACTACCCTAATCGCCTATAGTCAAGATACCTTTGTAAAGAGAAGCCTAGAGGACAGAGAACGAAGAACAAATGGAATCAAATTTGCAATTTAGAGATACTGGTACAGAACAAATTGAAGGGGTGATGTCAAATTGGGAGGAGGGAGAAAAATTAGGAAGGCATTGAAATAATGCAGGAGGCAAGTGACAAGAGCTGGGGCAAAGGCACTGCCAGTAAGAATGTAAAGGAAGCTACAGCTTCATTATAATTGTTACTGGTATGAGATTTCGTAGTGATTATTCATGGCGGGGGGAAGTGTGGCTGATCACTGATGAAGTCCGGTTTCAAGTGGGCAGGAGAAGGAAAGTGGGCAAAGGAAATGGTGAAGGTGTAACCACAAGGACAGAAGGAAAACCAGGAGAGAGGGGCATCACAGAATACAGGGGGTGGTAAACAGAGTAACAATTACTAAAGAAGTCAAGAAGGATAAGGAGGAAAATGTATCTACTGGCTTTGGCAACATGGTGGTCATTGGAAACACTCTTCCGAGGGACTGATCTGGTGGACGGATGGGTGTGGAAGCCAGACTGCAGCTGAGGAACTCAGCCTCTTTTCCATCCTGTAGCAATGGAAAGTGTGGGGTGAAGGGTTGTTTCTATGGAATTATGGAAACTGCTGGAACACAGAAACCAGATGAAGGCAATTCTTATAAGAAGCTTGGTTTGATAACATAGAACACTTCCAATTCATACTCATGTTGTCTTTGGCTCAGTGGAAATGGTAACGAATACAAAAACTTCAGCATTGTGACTGCCCTCGACTGTTTGGACATCTTGACTACTACCCAGTCAGTCAGGCCAAAATCAACTAAGCAATTATGCACAGGGGCATGATAGCAATATGCCAAATGTTTACTGTCTGCAACCAAGAGCTAGTAATGACAAGTTCTGCTAATTAGGTTCTGTTTATATTTCCATAATCATGGCTAATTACCTGTTTTATTCAATGATATGCTTTATTAATTACCATGTGTGCACTTGTTTCTCAGCATATTTTAAGCATCTTACAATGCATGTTCTATCTTCTGAGTGTCCTTACCAGCCAAGATTTTGTTTGTATTGTACAGCAATAGATACATGGAACATGATGTGTAAATTACAGAAGCTATTCCCCCCAATCCCCTTTGATCTTTCATTGAGAAACACAGTCATAGGCTGGTCAAATTTTAGTGTCAGGAGGGATAAAATTAAAAATATTATTAAGTGGAGCAGTTCTCACCCCAGGAGTGGGGAGAAGGTTTCTTGGTAGAACATGGGAATTTTATTCTAGTTATAAGACAAAGTTGGATATCACCATCTAATGCATTTCTATAGGACTACTACAATTGAGGTCCTTAAAACTTTGCATATGTGGCTGCTATGACAAGAGAATGCCTATAAAATTGTGTTTCTCAGGAAAAAAAAAAAGACTTGTTTTTTATCATGTTAAGTTCCAGGTCTTTGAAAGAGTGATTGGTGGTTTGTAAGAAAATTAGGGCAATATCTCTAGCTCGGAACGGGAGAGACTGAAGTCCAGATGGGGACAAAAAACTATCATAGAATTGCCAAGTGTGGAAACAGCAAAGTAAGAGCTGGAATTCCAGTCTCCTGCTTCTTCCCACTGATCTCTACCTCAACTACTCCATGCTGGAAAGGCAGGTGTGATGGTTACTTTTTTTTTAAAATAGATCTTTATTGGAGTATAATTGCTTCACAACGCTGTGTTAGTTTCTGTTGTACACCAAAGTGAATCAGCCATATGCATACATATGTCCCCATATTCCCTCCCTCTTGAGCCTCCCTCCCACCCTCCCTATCCCACTCCTCTAGGTCATCGCAAAGCACCGAGCTGATCTCCCTGTGCTATGCGGCTGCTTCCCACCAGCTATCTATTTTACATTTGGTAGTGTATATATGTCGATGCTACTCTCACTTCGCCCCAGCTTCCCCCTCCCACCCCGTGTCCTCAAGTCCATTCTCGATGTCTACATCTTTATTCTTGCCCTGCAACTAGGTTCATGGTTACTTTTTTTTAAAATTTTTTTTACACTTTATTTATTTATTTATTTATTTTTGGCTGTGTTGGGTCTTCGTTTCTGTGCGTGGGCTTTCTCTAGTTGCGGCGAGTGGGGGTCACTCTTCATCGCGGCATGGTTACTTTTAATTGTCAACTTGACTGGGCTAAAGGATGCCTGGATAGCTGGTAAAACATTATTTCTGGGTGTGTCTGTGAGGGTCTCTCAGGAAGAGATTAGCGTTTGAATCTGTAAATGGAGTAAAAATGGCCCTCACCACTTCAGGCGGGGCATCATCCAATCTGCTGAAGGCCTGAATAGAACAAAAAAGCAGAGGAAGGGCAAACTGGCTCTCTTCTTGCTTGAACTGGGACATCCATCTTCTGCCCTTGGACATTGGTGCTCCTAGTTCTTGGGCATTCAGACTAAGACAGGAACTTATACTACTGGCTTCCCTGGTTCGTGGGCCTTTGAACTCGGGCTGAATTACACCACCAGCTTCCCTGATTCTCTGTTGTAGACGCAGATGGTGGGACTTCTCAGCCTCCACAACTGCATGAGCCAATTCCTATAATAAATCTCCTCATACGTATTTATATACATCCTAGTGGTTCTGTTTCTCTGGAAAACCCTGACTAATATAGCTTGGTATTTCAGGCTCTGGGGTCACTCAGATCTCACTTTGAAGCCTGAATCCACTGTATACCTCACTTGTCTCATCTGGAAAATGGGGTCACAGAAGTTACCACTGTACTGGGATTGTTTTGATGGGTAAATGAGGAAATGTACGGGAAGTTCCCACTCAGTGCTTGGCGCATGGTGACTACGCAACAAACGTCAGCTGCTTTTAACAGCACAGACCCTGAGCAAGCTGGCTGTGGCTTTGCTGGGTTTGACCCACTCCCAGAAAAAAAAGCCTAGAATCCCTATCAACTGAAACATAATCAGTCTCCACCAGATTGTGATCTGTTTGCTCTTCAGATACTTGCTGCTGATCAGTTCCAACTGAGACCCAGTCATAGCCGTATTCCAACGTCAAAGGCATGTGGGCCGTAACATACTCCCTTTTCTGTTGTTTTCCATATACGTGTACCTGACTGAATTAATTGATTGGCTACTACCATGTGGAATCCTGTGACTACGTGGGGCCACAGCTCTGGGGCTGCCGAGCAGAACAATTAGGATACAGTGTCGTGCTTCCATCCCACTGTCTGAATTCTCTGGTTAAATCACTCAACCTCTCTGTGCCTCTGTTTCCTCATCTACAAAATGGGGATAAAAGAGGACATACCTCTTAGGTTCTGAAGATAAAATGAGATGCTGCACATAAAGTGCTTAGCCAAAGAGAGCCCCTCCTAAGTCCCCAATTTTTAGGCCATTAGTATGGTTTGTATTTCCCCTGCCATCCCTACCGTCTCACTGTGCAGCTTGGTTCTAAGGAGGAACAGGATATACAAATGTCACCTGCAGTTTATGGTGTCCTAAAGTTGTATTAACAGCGACAGGCAGGCTGAAAGGAGGTCCAGGCTTTCTCCTCTACTGTAACCTGTCCATCTTGTGACTAAGTAGGTGGGATGGGAAGGGGGAAAAGACCTGCATCTTGGGGTCTCTGGGCCATTGAGCTTATAGGCTTGGATTTCTTACATAAACTGAGCTTCAGAGGATTAGAGCATGACGGAGACCTGGTCTCTCCTGACTATAATTTCCCATCCTCTGCTCTCAACCCTTCCTTGACTGGTGGTAAGAGATTTCCTGTTGTCTGATTGCTTATGTGTAAAGATCTCCATTCTGATTCTGGGTGCTGGTTCTAAAGATGATGAGGATCAGAAAAAGTCATACAGGTAAAGCAGAAGTTCCAACCTGTACTGTGCCTGTGGGTCCCAGGGTGAACTTCTCACAATGTGGATGGCTGGCTCTGACCTCCAAATCTCTGGCTTCAGTCAGTCCCGCCCAGCGATCTGCGCCTTTTCTAATTACCAGCCAAGAGGATTTGATGCAGAATCATGCCTGAACCTCACTGTAAGAAACACGGTTCTAACCCATGCCTGCATTAATATTCCTTTGCTTTGAAACTTGTTGCTTAAGTAAGAAAACATTGGCACTGGTGTTGCAGGGCCTGCCTGTGTTCAACCCACGTGAGTACACACCCATCTTCCGCCGGCCAAGTCATTGCCTGAGATAGGCTTTAATATCAAGAAACACTTTTAAAGACCACTATGAAAATCACTTTAACTTTTTAACCAAGAGAAGAAATAGAAAAAAGCATAGCATTTGAGAAAAAAGATACTGTTTAAGTAAAGAAATTAAAAAATCATGATCTTAAGACGTCAAGCTTACTGATTTGGTCAACTCAAGAACATAAGCTGTTCAAAACCCACTGGCCAATTTCGTGAAAATTTAATTGAGAAGTGATTTCTACCATGTAGACCAAACTCCTGAAGGAAGGAGGTAGCCTAGTGTAACAGAAAGAGCACAGATATTTCTATTAGATGACTTTGCTTTGAATTCTGGCTCCATCAATCCAGCCATGTGATCTTAAACTCCTTGAGGCTGGTTTTCCAGTGGGAATAAGGGTGTGGTAAACATTAGTGATAATGTATATAACCTGCATAGCCCGGTTATTTGTATTATTCATGACCATTGCTATTGTCATTTATCTCTTCTTACCTTCAATCAATAAGATGGGAAACATGATGGTATTAGCTTATAATTTTGTTGTGAGAATTATTAAATTAGATAATTCAAAGGCTACACGTTTAGTGCATATGTTGTGTCAGGTACTGTTCTAAGTACTTTATATGCGTTAACTTATTTAATCCTTACAACAACCCTGTGAAGTTCTCCCCATTTTTACTGAGGATGAGGAAACTGAGGCTCAGGAAGATTAAGTACATTACCCAAGGTCACACAGCTATAAGGGGTGAAGCTGGACTATTATATGTGAAGAGCTCAGCTCAGTACCTGACACAGAGTAGAGTCTCAATAATGGGCAGTATTTATGGTGTCATGCATAGACAGAACCTTTCCTAAGGGGTTGCCTTGGGGAGTATGAGAATCGTGGCTGGCTGGAAATTCCACATTGGTCAGTGCGTTAGTACTGATGGAAGTTCATTCTTTCATGGAGCATGGGTTCAGGGTTGCCATGGTGGACAAAAAGAATTAGCCCTGAGCTACGAGCTACAAAGAAGAGTGGACATATATTTAAATAAGGGGTCAAATTTATCCCATGTGGTCCCCATATTAATGATACCTATCTACAAAGGAAATGAATAACTGTCTTACTTAGAAGATTCCTTTTTAGTCCTGAGAGAACAGTTAGGCTGCAAAGAAGCAGTTGTTAAGACTGGCTGGGAAAAAAAAAAAATCTTCTCTTGTAAGTTATATTTTGATGGGCCAGCATTAGACACAATAAAGGCACTGATATTTAAATTGATCAGGGACAGATGTTTAACATATTTTATGTAAGAATTATAGACAAAGTTAACTGCCAAAACAGACTGTTTCCTGAAACATTGGACAGATGGAACTAAGAAGATGTACTCTTGAGGAGTCTGAACTCCTCAAAGTGAGCCTAATCTTAAAAAAATCGTTTTGATCAAAGCACTTCAGTGACTTTTAATTCTTTTGTTTCTGTACTTTTTTCACTTTGTCATGGCTACAAAGGTATTTGGGACGCAAAATTTTTCTCTCTTTCTCTCTCTCCCTCTCTGTGTATGTGTATGTTACACATGTGTGAGTATTCCTGGTTTCAAGAGCATGATTTGTTTTATTTTCTTTCTATCACTCACTGTGGGAAAACTGAGTGTGCTGTACACATTGTTGGCTGTCTCCTCAGCATCTGCTCCCCTCCCTTCTCCTCAACAGTCCCTGATTTCCATTTGGGGATCTGGGGTTCCAGGGATGTTGATTCTACTTCCACCTCCAGATCTAGTCACTATTCTGCCGGAAAGCCTTTGATTGTTCCTTTTCTTATTCAGAGCAAAAAAACCCAAAGTGTTTCCACTGGGCTGCAAAGCTTGATGCAGTCCAGCCCTGTTATGCCAACCTCATCTCCTACAGCCTCCCCACCCACTCTGTACTCCTTTACACTGACCCCCTTGTTTTTCCTTAAATATGCCAGGCACTTTTATGTCTCCCAATATGCTCCCACCTTTCGGACTTCTTTAACTCTCTGCTCTGTTAGAATAAAGCAAATGAAGACCGATTGAGTTGAATGGTTTTCCCCAAATCCCTCATTCTGGCTCATAGAAAAAAGAATCCCAATACAATCAGATTAATTTTAAGCATTCACCATGAAATGCTTCAAGAAGAGTGTTCACCAACATCCTGCCCTGCTAAGCACTGAAGAGGATGTGTATGAAGTCTTTCTTCTTGTGTTCCTAAAGAACAATATGCAGTTCAGCTGTGCAGAGAAGGCTTGGTTGAAAGCAATTGCAAATTATTTACTGGGTGGGGTTTCAGTCTTGCATTGGCTATTCTGCTGATATTCACTTAATGAAACTTAAAAATAAAAACATCTGGAAAGTATGCCAACCAATGCCTGCTTCACCATTTTAGCTTTCTGGCTTGCCTCAAGTAATTTTAATAAAATATGTTAACTCTACCAGTGTCTTGAAAGAATTCATGTTCTATAATCTGACCCTCTCAACTGCTCCTAGTTTTGGAAATAGGCCCATGAATTTAATGAACTACTTAAAATAATACTCCAGGAGACTTAAATCTTGATAATTATGCAAGGAGTTATATTTCAGGTATATTACATGTTTTGAAAACGACGCACTTTGCCTAGAATTCTGATTGTTGTACTTGAAATGAGCTATGGTTACCAGGATCAAATTTAAATCAAGTTTTCAATTCACAGATGACCTAAAATGAAGTTCATGCAACTAACAGTAGGGAGGGATGGTGCTACCGCTCTCTTGAGTTTGCCTTATAATGACTCTGTTTAATTTCCTGTTGTAAAGAAAGAACTTGAATGGAATTTCTTCTTCAGGGATTGTTTGGTTTAAACCTGATCCTCTCAAATGCTTTCCTAAATCCCTCCTTTGAGGATTTGGACTCCGGACTCACCTGAAGGTATCATTTCAGTTCTTGGATGAGAGACACGCTCTTTATCATTCCGAAGCAATCCAAGAAAGTCCTTCTCTGCCACAAATGGCACCAGCAAGTGTACAAAGCCCACTTTGTTCTGTGGGAAATGAAAACATATTTTTAATAGTGCATCCTTGGACTGAAATAGGAAGAACCTCCACCGGGACACTGACACAAGTCAGAATCATTAACGTTCATAACAACAATCACCATTGCTATTTATGCAGTTGGTGTTCAGTGTATCTGGGTCTTGTTTCATTCAATAACATATTATCTGCATTTACCAGCATCCCTGATCTGGACGTTTTGCTGTTAAACTCAGCTAGGAAAATTAGTAGTCAAGCCAGAGAATGTAAGGTCAAGGTCTTCATTACTTCTTTTGCCATGGGTGGTTAGCAGAGCAAAAGATCTCCCAGCCCATCCACCCAAGCTCTTTCCACTTTCCGGTGGAAAGATAGCTCACTGATAACAGTGAAGGGTCAGTGTCTAAGCAAATTCTTTGGGATTGGGTATATGTTGGTTTTAGCAGTTCAGGAGAGGATGACTCATTTTGAATCACAACACAAAAGATATGTGCAAGTCAAGTTATTGCAAAGTTTATAGGCTAGATATACTGCTTAGACAGATAGGAATTTCTATACAATGTCAAGTTAAGCAAGCAACCCCAACAAACTCAGTCATTGTGAGGCTAAACTAAGAGTAATTTAAGAAAAACAAAAACAAAAATACCACTAGGAGAAAGTGAAAATTACAGTCAGGTAAGATAACAGTGTAATGTATTCTCCTCCATAGCTCAGGGATTCCAATGATTAGGTGGTGCTTACATGTACAGCAAAAGCTTCACAGCTCTGTGAAACCCTACCCAGCAGACAGCGTTCTAAAAAGAATTCAGAATTAAAAGCCAGAGTAATCCATTTCTAATTAATTAATATCAAGTTTTAAGAAATCTGAATAACTCACTTATTAGGTTATTATGAAGTAACCCTTAATCATATATAGAAGTGACAGTCCATGGAATTTCAAATCATTCACCCAGAAGCCCCGAAAGAAAAAAATACACATTAAAAAATTTAACTTTTTACTTGAGACAATCACAGATTCATATGCAGTTGTGAGAAATAGGATGGAGAGGTCCAGTGTATCCTTTACCAAGTCTCCCCCAATGGTAATATCTTGTAAAACAATAGTACAATGTCACAACCACAACACTGACACTGATACAATCAAGATACAGAGTATTTCCATCAACACAAGCATTTCTCATGTTGTCCTTTTGTAGCCATACCCACTTCTCTCCCACCTCCATCCTCTTCCTCACCCCAGGCAACCAGTAATCTGGTCTCGATTTCTATAATTTTCTCATCTCAAGAATGTTAGTCAATGGAATAATATAGTAAGTAACCTATAGTAAGCAATATAGTAAGTAACTGCCTAATTGTTTTTCAGAATGACTGTACCATTTTACATTCTCACTGAAATGTACGAGTGATCCATTTTCTTTACATCCTCTCCAGCATTTGCTGTTGTCTCTATTTTTAATTTTAGCCATTCTGATAGGTGTGTAGTGACACCTTATTGAGGTTTTAATTTGCATTTCTCTAATGGCTGATGATGTTGAACATCTTTTCATGCATTTACTTGCCATCAGTATATCCTCTTTAGGGAAATGTCTTTTTATGTCTTTTGCCCATTTTCTAATTGGATGTTTTGTTTGTTTGTTTTTTACTGTTGAGTTTGAGAATTCTTTTATAGTCTAGAAATTGGTACTTTGTTGGATATGTGTTTTGCAAATATTTTTTCTCAGTTTGTTGCTTGTTTTCTCATCTTCTCACAGTGTATTTTGCAGAGGAAAGTTTTTAATTTTGTTGAAGTCCGATTTATCTTTTTTTTTTCCTTTTATGGACCATACTTTTGATCTCAAGTCTAAGAACTCTTTGTCTAGCCCTAGATACCAACTATTTTCTCCTATTTTTTTCATATTGATTTATAGTTTTACATTTAATTCTGCAGTCTATTTTGAGTTTGTTTTTGTATAAGATGTGAGGTTTAGGTTTAGGTTCAGTTTTTTGCCTGTGTTTTGCCTATGGTTGTCCACTTCTTCCAGCACCATTTGTTGGAAAGTCTATGTTTTCTCCATTGAATTGTTTTTACTCCTCTGTTAAAATCAGTTGGGCATATTTGGTTGGATTTATTTCTGGGTTCTTTTTTTGGTTCCATCGACCAATGGTGTGTCTGTTTCTCTGCCAGTATCACACAGTCTGGATTACTGGAGCTATATAATAAATTTTGCAATCAGGTAGACGGATTCTTCCCACCAATTCTTCTCAAAATTATTTTAGCTATTCTAGTTCCCTTGCTTTTAATATAAATTTTAGAATAATCTTGTCTATATCTACAAAAAGTATGCTGGGATTTTGATAGGAACTGCACTAAACTTCTGTAAAATTTGGGGGAGGACTGACATCTTTTCTATGATGAATCTTTCAATCCATGAACATAGTATGACTCTCCATTTATTCATATATTCTTTGATTTCTTTCATCAGCATTTTGAACTTGTCAGCATATAAGTACTGTACATATTTTATACAATATTTTAAGTTTTTGAGTGATTTTGAATGGTATCATATTTTTAATTTCAGTGTCTACATGTTCATTGCTAGTGTATAAAAATAAAATTAATTTTTGTACGTTTATTTTGTATCTTGTGACCTTCCTAAATTCCCTTATTAGTTCTAGAAGTTTTTTGGTAGATACCTTGAGATTTTCTAAGTAGACAATTGTGTCATCTGCAAAAAGGAGATGGTTCTATTTCTTCTTTTCTGATCTGTATTCCTTTTCTTTCCTTATTGCACTGGATAGAAACTTCCAGCACCATGCTGAGTAAGAGTGGTGAGAGTGAGTATCCTTGTCTTGTTCCTGATCTCAGGGAAAAAGTATTCAGTCTTTTCGGTCATTTAAATGTAATGTACTTATTGATGTGTTTGTATTTAGGACCACCATATAATTATTTATTTTCTGTCTTTCTGTTTTTGTTCCCCTATTTCCCTTTTCCTACCTTTTTTGTGGTTATCTAAATATTTTCAGCATTTCATTTAAATTTATCTATTGGTGATTTTGGCTACAACTCTTTAAATAGATTTTAAGTGATTGCCCTAGATTTTAAGTGATTGCCCTAATGATTAAAGTATATACATACTTGATGTCCCACGATTTATTTAGTAGTATTTTATCTCTTGAATTGGAATGTAGAAACCTTACAACTATGTAGGTCTTATTACATTCCCCCTTTATGTTATAGTTGTGTTATGTATCATATCCACATACATTAAAAAGCCCATATACAATGTCATAACTTTTGCTTTCAGTCATCAAATATATTTTAAAGAACTCAATTGAGAGTTCATTATATTTACCCAAATATTTACCATTTCTATTGCTTTTCCTTCATTCCTGATGTTCCAATTTTTCCTTCTGGTGTCAATTCCCTTCTGGTGAAGAGCCTCCTTCGGCAATTCTTTTAGAGTAGGTAGGATGGAAATGGATTCTTTTACTTTTCCTTCACTGAGAATATCTTTATGTTACCCTTATTCCTGAAGGATTTTTTTTACTGGATATAGAATTCTGGGTTAACAGTTGTTTACTTGCAGCACTTTAAAAATGTTGTGCTACTTTCTTCTGGCCTCCATGGTATTCTGATGAGAAATCTGGAGTCACATGACTTATTGTTGCCCTCTGGGTAATGTATTGTTTTTCTCTGGCTGCCTTTGATAAATTTTCATTGTCTTTAATGCCGTAATTTGGCTATGTTTAGCTGTGAATTTCTCTGTGTTTATCTAGTTTGAGTCTTGAGGAGCCTCTTGGACCTGTAGATAAATGTCTTTTGTCAAACTTTGGAAGTTTTCAGCCACTGTTTCTTCAAATAATTATTCATTACTGTACTCCTTCTCCTTCTCTTCAACTGATGACATAAATGACATAAATGTTAGACCTTTGTTAGTGGCCCATAGGTCCCTGAGGCTTTGTTTGTTTTTAAAAAAAATTTTTTTTTCTACTGTTCTTCATAATTTCTACTGACCTAACTTCAAGTTCACTGACTCTTTCCTCTGCCATCTCTAGTCTGCTATTGATCTACACAATGAGTTTTTTATTTTGGTTATTGCATGTTTTGGTTCTAAAATTTCTACTTGGCTCCTCTTTATATTTTCTATTTCTTTGCTGAGACATTCTGTTTTTTCATTTATTTCAAGTGTGTTTGTGATTGCTTGTTGGAGCATTTACATAATAGCTGCTATAAAGTCTTAGCCAAATAGTTCCAATATGTGTGTCATTATGGTGTTGAGGTCTCTTGATTGTCTTTTCCATGCAGTTTGAGGTTTTTCTCATCCTCTGTATGTCCAGTAATTTGGATGTATTTTGAACACTATATTATTAAACTCTGTGTCTTGTTTAAATCTGATGAAAATTATTGATATTTTTGTTTTAGTAGGCAATCAAACTGGTTAGGTTCAGATCACAAATTCCAACCTATGAGCACTGTTTCCAAAATCATTTCAATTTTCAAAGCCTTTGCAGTTCTATTAGGATCTGTCCCACATCTCTGTCAGTGGTTAGTTTGGGACCTTGGTCATGGTCTATCAGTTCAGTTCTGACAGTCTTCATTTGCTGATTAGAATCAGACTCCTGTATGCATAACTCAGGGGGAGCCCATTTGTTCATAAATCACTTTATGGGGTTTCTTTCTTGAGTTCTCCTCTCCAATCTCCCTTGGTGCTTTCATTTCCCTTGCGTTCCTCTTTTTGGTTCTCTGGTCTGAGAGTTGGGCTTTAGTTACCCTTTCTGTCATGCATATCTGTGACTGCACCCATGTCTGGGCCCAAGTGGCAGAGGACAGAGAAGGAACCAAATGCAATGGAGGGGTTGCCCCACTCTCTAGGGATCACATCTCCACCTGTTGAAAAGAAAGATGCCCTTCCCTCAGAGTTTTGGCTCCTGCTAGCTCCAGGTCAAGTTTTTGTCATTGCCACCATGGGACTGCCTCAGGGACACGGTGGGAGAGAACCAAGAGAAGGAAAAAGAGAAGGCAAAACAGATTTTCACACTGTCTCCAAGCATTAGGAGTCCAAGCATTAGGAGTCCCCTTTTTCTTCTTCTCAAGCTGGGACTAGAAGGCTTCTTCTGGAGCACTGTCTGCACCGCAGGGCTCTCTTTGGGGTTTTAGGCTGCACTGTGTTCAGGCCAGGGGATGTTGAAAGGGAAAAAAAATAATAAACTCACAACCATTTTGGTGGCATTTCAAATTCTAGTCTTCTTCCCCAATCCACCTGCTACTAATTACTCTTCAGAGTTCTCAAACTGCTCTATGCATTGTGTCCATATTTCACAGTTGTGTTCAATGGGAGATACAGGGTACAGAGTGCTTATTCCATCTTTACTGGAACAAGAACCTTAAAACATGCATTTTTTGATAGATTGAACAGCTATCATAAAAAGCCCTACACCATACTTGAGAATCACCAGTCAAAAGCAAGGTGGCTCAGTCTCCCATGTTTTTCTAAGAAAAGAACAATGATATGTTTATCAGTATTTTAGTCATGACACAGGTACAATTAATTAAAAACTTATGGCTGAAGATCTTAGATTTGCTAAGTATATTTTAAAAACTATATACCTGGATGATATTACTTTAGTTCATATTTGAAATACACTCAAGACAGTGATTAAAAACAGACTTTGGTTTTTATCCAAAGTTGAGATGAGAAAAAGTAATCTAAAGTTTGCTTTGTTATCTTTTGCAACTCTACTTTGGAGGACATTGCCCATTTTGCTCCATGTTGTTTAAATAAAACATTCCTCTTTGAACTTCATGTAAAGAAAAGGTCCATCACTTCTCATGGACTCACATGCTTCTTATACAACTTAGGTTCTCTTTTTGTCCTGCCTTTCAGGAATATCAGAACCTCATACATTCTCTGTTCTGGTTCTTCTGTTACTGGCTCTCCTTAGCTAGTATTCTTGGAACAGCTATTTTTCCTCCACCATGTTACATGGGTCTTACTATTTTATACTTATTTTATTGATAGAAACTAAGTCATAAATGAATAAGATGCAACGGTAAGATTATTAGTCTCCTCTCTCCTTTTTCTTTGCCATTTCTTTTTTGCTTTTTTATCATGCTTTAAAAAAAATATAGTGTTGAATCTGGGTGATGAATACATAGGATTTTATAATATAATCATACCTACCTTGTATATTCTTGAAATTTCCCACAATAAAAAATTAAAAGTTAAAAATTAATGAAATTATAACAGTGTGGCACTGGTACAAGAATAAAAAGATAATTACCGAAATAGAATAGGTAGTCTTGAAGCTGACCTAGCTAGCACATTGCATTCTGACTTGTACACTGAAGATGCAATCATAAATCAGTGGGAAAGTTACAGCCGCTATGGAAAACAGTATGGAGGTTCCTCAGAAAACTAAAAATAGAATTACCATATGATCCAGCAATCCCCCTCCTGGGTACATATCCAGACAAAACTCTAATCCAAAAAGATACATGCACCCTTATGTTCATAGCAGCACTATTCACAATAGCCAAAACATGGAAACAACCTAAATGTCCATCAACAGATGAATGGATAAAGAAGACGTAGTCTATATATACAATGGAATACTACTCAGCTATAAAAAAGAATGAAATTCTGCCATTTGCAGCAACATGGATGCAACTAAAGATTCTCATACTGAGTGAAGTAAATCAGAAAGAGAAAGACAAATACCACATCATATCACATATGTGGAATCTAAAATATGACACTAATGAATCTATCTATGAAACAGAAACAGACTCATGGACATAGAGAGCAGACTTGTGGTTGCCAAGGGGGAGGGGGTTGGGGGAGGGATGGATTGGTAGTTTGGGGTTAGCAGATGTAAGCCATTATTCATGGAATGGATAAAAAACAAGGTCCTATTGTATAGCACAGAGAACTATATTCACTATCTTATGATAAACCATAATAGAAAAAAATATTTTTAAAAAAGCATGTATATATATCTATAACTGAATCACTTTGTTGTACAGCAAAAATTAACACAATATTGTAAATCAACTATACTTCAATTTAAAAACAAACAAAAAACAAAACAACAAAAAAATAAATCAGTGGGAAAGGTTTTTTATTTTTTTTAACAAATAGGTACCTGGTAATGCATTAGTTATTTGTGGGAAAAAGTTTACTTTTCACTGAACACAAAACCTCAAAATCAATTCTAGGTACAGGTAGAGTTAAATGGAAAAAAGCCAGACCATAAAAATATATAAAAATAAGTGATTACTGACTCTTTATTTGGGGAAAAACTTTTTAAGGTAAGAACAAAAGACAACAATCCCGGGCTTCCCTGGTGGCGCAGTGGTTGAGAATCTGCCTGCCAATGCAGGGGACACAGGTTCGAGCCCTGGTCTGGGAAGATCCCACATGCCACAGAGCAACTGGGCCCGTGAGCCACAATTACTGAGCCTGCGCGTCTGGAGCCTGTGCTCCGCAACAAGAGAGGCCGCGATGGTGAGAGGCCCGTGCACCGCGATGAAGAGTGGCCCCTGCTTGCCATGACTAGAGAAAGCCCTTGCACAGAAATGAAGACCCAACACAGCCATAAATAAATAAATAAATAAATAAAATTAAAAAAAATATATGGCATTCGTATATTGCTCTATAATTAAAAAAAAAAAAAAAGACAACAATCCCAAAGGTTAAAGATTTTATCACTGAAACATATCACACTTTACATTTTGAAAATAACAATAAAACAGGAATAGGGGAGGAGCTTCAACATGGCAGAAGAGTAAGACGTGGAGATCACCTTCCTCTCCACAAATATATCAAAAATACATCTACATGTGGAACAACTCCTTCAGAACACCTACTGAACACTGTTAGAAGACCTCAGACCTCCCAAAAGGCAAGAAACTCCCCATGTACCTGGGTAGGGCAAAAGAAAAAAGAAAAAACAAAGACAAAAGAATAGGGACGGGACCTGCACCAGTAGGAGGGAGCTGTGAAGGAGGAAAGGTTTCCACACACTAGGAAGCCCCTTCGCGGGTGGAGACTGCAGGGGGCGGACGGGGGAGCTTTGGAGCCACGGAGGAGAGTGCAGCCACAGGGGTGTGGAGGGCAAAGCGGAGAGATTCCCGCACGGAGGCTCAGCGCCGAGCAGCACTCACCAGCCCGAGAGGCTTGTCTGCTCAGCCGCCGGGGCGGGCGGGGCTGGGAGCTGAGGCTCAGGCTTCGGTCGGATCGCAGGGAGAGGACTGGGGTTGGCGGCGTGAACACAGCCTGAAAGGGTTAGCACACCACAGCCAGCCAGGAGGGAGTCTGGGAAAAGTCTGGAACTGCGGAAGAGGCAAGAGACTTTTTCTTGCCTCTTTGTTTCCTGGTGCGCGAGGAGAGGGGATTCAGAGCACCGCTTAAAGGAGCTCCAGAGACGGGCGCGAGCCGCGGCTATCAGCGCGGACCCCAGAGACGGGCATGAGACGCTAAGGCTGCTGCTGCAGCCACCAAGAAGCCTGTGTGCAAGCACAGGTCATTACCCACACTGCCCCTCCTGGGAGCCTGTGCAGCCCGCCACTGCCAGGGTCCCCTGATCCAGGGACAACTTCCCCGGAAGAACACATGTCGCGCCTCAGGCTGGTGCAACGTCACACCGGCCTCTGCCTCCACAGGCTCGCCCCGCACTCCGTACCCCTCCCTCTCCCCGGCCTGAGTGAGCCAGAGCCCCCAGATCAGCTGCTCCTTTAACCCCATCCTGTCTGAGCGAAGAAGAGACACCCTCAGGCGACCTACACGCAGAGGCGGGGACAAATCCAAAGCTGAATCCCAGGAGCTGTGCGAACAAAGAAGAGAAAGGGAAATCTCTCCCAGCAGCCTCAGGAGCAGCGGGTTAAATCTCCATGATCAACTGGATGTACCTGCATCTGTGGAATACCTGAATAGACAACGAATCATCCCGAATTGAGGAGATGGATTTTGGGAGCAACGATATATATATATTTTTCCCTTTTTCTCTTTTTGTGAGTGTGTATGTGTATGCTTCTGTGTGTGATTTTATCTGTATAGCTTTGCTTTTACCATTTGTCCTAGGGTTCTGTCTGTTTTTTTCAATTACTTAAAAAAAATTTTTTAAATAATTATTTAAAAAAATTTTTTATTTTAATAACTTTATTTTACCTTCTTCTTTCTTTCTTTTTTTCCCTCCCTTTTATTCTGAGCAATGGGGATGACAGGCTCTTGGTGCTCCAGCCAGGCGTCAGGGCTGTGCCTCTGAGGTGGGAGAGCCAAGTTCAGTGACACTGGTGCACAAGAGACCTCCCAGCTCCACGTAATATCAAACGGCGAAAATCTCCCAGAGATCTCCATCTCAACGCCAAGACCCAGCTCCACTCAACGACCAGCAAGCTACAGTGTTGGACACCCTATGCCAAACAACTAGCAAGATAGGAACACAGCCCCACCCATTAGCAGAGAGGCTGCCTAAAATCATAATAAGGCCACAGACACCCCAAAACACACCACCAGATGTGGACCTGCCCACCAGAAAGACAAGATCCAGCCTCATCCACCAGAACACAGATACTAGTCCCCTCCACCAGGAAGCCTACACAACCCACTGAACCAACCTTAGCCACTGGGGACAGACACCAAAAACAACGGGAACTACGAACCTACAGCCTGCAAAAAGGAGAACCCAAACACAGTAAGTCAAGCAAAATGAGAAGACCGAGAAACACACAGCAGATGAAGGAGCAAGGCAAAAACCCACCAGACGTAACAAATGAAGAGGAAATAGACAGTCTACCTGAAAAAGAATTCAGAATAATGATAGTAAAGATGATCCAAAATCTTGGAAACAGAATGGAGAAAATACAAGAAATGTTTAACAAGGACCTAGAAGAACTAAAGAGCAAACAAACAGTGATGAACAACACAATAAATGAAATTTAAAATTCTCTAGAAGGGATCAATAGCAGAATAACTGAGGCAGAAGAACGGATAAGTGACCTGGAAGATAAAATAGTGGAAGTAACTACTGCAGAGCAGGATAAAGAAAAAAGAATGAAAAGAATTGAGGACAGTCTCAGAGACCTCTGGGACAACATTAAATGCACCAACATTCGAATTATAGGGGTCCCAGAAGAAGAAGAGAAAAAGAAAGGGACTGAGAAAATATTTGAAGAGATTATAGTTGAAAACTTCCCTAATATGGGAAAGGAAATAGTTAATCAAGTCCAGGAAGCACAGAGAGTCCCATACAGGATAAATCCAAGGAGAAACATGCCAAGACACATATTAATCAAACTATCAAAAATTAAATACAAAGAAAAAATATTAAAAGCAGCAAGGGAAAAACAGCAAATAAGACACAAGGGAATCCCCATAAGGTTAACAGCTGATCTTTCAGCAGAAACTCTGCAAGCCAGAAGGGAGTGGCAGGACATTTTTAAAGTGATGAAGGAGAAAAACCTACAACCAAGATTACCCAGCAAGGATCTCATTCAGATTTGATGGAGAAATTAAAAGCTTTACAGACAAGCAAAAGCTAAGAGAATTCAGCACCACCAAACCAGCTTTACAACAAATGCTAAAGGAACTTCTCCAGGCAGGAAACACAAGAGAAGGAAAAGACCTAAAATAACAAACCCAAAACAATTAAGAAAATGGCAATAGGAACATACATATCGATAATTACCTTAAATGTAAATGGAGGGCTTCCCTGGTGGTGCTGTGGTTAAGAATCTGCCTGCCAATGCAGGGGACACGGGTTTGAGCCCTGGTCCAGGAAGATCCCACATGCCATGGAACAACTAAGTCTGTGCACCACAACTACTGAGCCTGCACTCTAGAGCTGGCGCTCCGCAACAAGGGAGGCCACCGCAATGAGAAGCCAGTGCACCGCAACGAAGAGTAGCCCCCGCTCGCCTCAACTAGAGAAAAGCCCGGGTGCAGCAACAGAGACCCAGTGCAGCCAAAAAAAAAAAAATGTAAATGGATTAAATGCTCCAACCAAAAGACATAGACTGGCTGAATGGATACAAAAACAAGACCTGTATATATGTTGTCTATAAGAGACCCACTTCAGACCTAGGGACACATACAGACTGAAAATGAGGGGATGGAAAAAGATATTCCATGCAAATGGAAATCAAAGGAAAGCTGGAGTAGCAATTCTCGTATCAGACAAAATAGACTTTAAAACAAAGACTATTACAAGAGAGAAAGAAGGACACTACATAATGATCAAGGGATCAATCCAAGAAGAAGATATAACAATTGTAAATATTTATGCACCCAACATAGGAGCACCTCAATACATAAGGCAAATACTAACAGCCATAAAAGGGGAAATCGACAGTAACACAATCATAGTAGGGGACTTTAACACCCCACTTTCACCAATGGACAGAGCATCCAAAATGAAAATAAATAAGGAAACACAGGCTTTAAATGATACATTAAAAAGATGGACTTAATTGATATTTATAGGACATTCCATCCAAAAACAACAGAATACACATTCTTCTCAAGTGCTCATGGAACATTCTCCAGGATAGATCATATCTTGGGTCACAAATCAAGCCTTGGTAAATTTTAGATATCAATTACAGGAAAAAAATCTGTAAAAAATACAAACACATGGAGGCTAAACAATACACTACTTAATAACCAAGAGATCACTGAAGAAATCAAAGAGGAAATCAAAAAATACCTAGAAACAAATGACAATGAAAACACAATGACCCAAAACCTATGGGATGCAGCAAAAGCAGTTCTAAGCGGGAAATTTATAGCAATACAATCCTACCTCAAGAAACAAGAAACATCTCAAATAAACAACCTCCTAACCTTACACCTAAAGCAATCAGAGAAAGAAGAACAAAAAAACCCAAAGTTAGCAGAAGGAAAGAAATCATAAAGATCAGATGAGAAATAAATGAAAAAGAAATGAAGGAAACTATAGCAAAGATCAATAAAACTAAAAGCTGGTTCTTTGAGAAGATAAACAAAACTGATAAACCATTAGCCAGACTCATCAAGAAAAAAAGGGAGAAGACTCACATCAATAGAATTAGAAATGAAAAAGGAAAAGTAACAACTGACACTGCAGAAATACAAAGGATCATGAGAGATTATTACAAGCAACTATATGCCAATAAAATGGACAACCTGGAAGAAATGGACAAATTCTTAGAAATGCACAACCTTCCGAGACTGAACCAGGAAGAAATAGAAAATATGAACAGACCAATCACAAGCACTGAAATTGAAACTGTGATTAAAAACCTTCCAACAAACAAAAGCCCAGGACCAGATGGCTTCACAGGTGAATTCCATCAAACATTTAGAGAAGAGCTGACACCTATCCTTCTCAAACTCTTCCAAAATATAGCAGAGGGAGGAACACTCCCAAACTCATTCTACAAGGCCACCATCACCCTGATACCAAAACCAGACAAAGATGTCACAAAGAAAGAAAACTACAGGCCAATATCACTGATGAACATAGATGCAAAAATCCTCAACAAAATACTAGCAAACAGAATCCAACAGCACATTAAAAGGATCATACACCATGACCAAGTGGGGTTTATCCCAGGAATGCGAGGATTCTTCAATATACGCAAATCAATCAATGTGATACACCATATTAACAAATTGAAGGAGAAAAACCATATGATCATCTCAATAGATGCAGAGAAAGCTTTTGACAAAATTCAACACCCATTTATGATAAAAACCCTCCAGAAAGTAGGCATAGAGGGAACTTACCTCAACATAATAAAGGCCATATATGACAAACCCACAGCCAACATCGTCCTCAAAGGTGAAAAACTGAAACCACTTCTACTAAGATCAGGAACAAGACAAGGATGCCCACTCTCACCGCTATTATTCAACACAGTTTTGGAAGTTTTAGCCATAGCAGTCAGAGGAAAAAAAAGAAATAAAAGGAATCCAAAACGGAAAAGAAGAAGTAAAGCTGTCACTGTTTGCAGATGACATGGTACTATACATAGAGAATCCTAAAGATGCTACCAGAAAACTACTAGAGCTAACCAATGAATTTGGTAAAGTAGCAGGATACAAAATTAATGCACAGAAATCTCTTGCATTCCTATATACTAATGACGAAAAATCTGAAAGTGAAATTAAGAAAACACTCCCATTTACCACTGCAATAAAAAGAATAAAATATCTAGGAATAAACCTACCTAAGGAGACAAAAGACCTGTATGCAGAAAATTATAAGACACTGATGAAAGAAATTAAAGATGATACAAATAGATGGAGAGATATATCATGTTCTTGGATTGGAAGAATCAACATTGTGAAAATGGCTATACTACCCAAAGCAATCTACAGATTCAATGCAATACCTATCAAAGCACCACTGGCCTTTTCACAGAACTAGAACAAAAAATTTCACAATTTGTATGGAGACACAAAAGACCCCTAATAGCCAAAGCAGTCTTGAGGGGAAAAAATGGAGCTAGAGGAATCAGACTCCCTGACTTCAGACTATACTACAAAGCTACAGTAATCAAGACAATATGGTACTGAAACAAAGACAGAAACATAGATCAATGGAACAAGATAGAAAGCCCAGAGATAAACCCACGCACCTATGGTCAACTAATCTATGACAAAGGAGGCAAAGATATACAATGGAGAAAAGACAGTCTCTTCAATAAGTGGTGCTGGGAAAACTGGACAGCTACATGTAAAAGAATGAAATTAGAACATTCCCTAACACCATACACAAAAATAAACTCAAAATGGATTAAAGACCTAAATATAAGGCCAGACACTATCAAACAGTAAGTAAATTAGTCAACGAATTTCTTTTGAAGAAGAGAGGTTTCCCATGTTAAAACCAGAGATTACCCCAAATCCCAACTTCTACTACAATAAGTGTCCTCCTTGTCACTACAGCCAAATGTGTTCTGTCTGTACCCAGAGTCAGCTGAAAAGTGAAAAAGAGTATTTACCTTTGCTGGGGTTATAAGATGACAAGCGACCAATCCTCCCCACCCCCAATCCCCTTTCTTCCTTTCCTTCTCTGCCCTTGCCCATTACAACCACTCAATTTATGGACTATTTTGGTTTCAGTCTTATGTCTAGGGTCACAGATGCATCTACACAAGTCCTTGGGGCTGCTCTGTGAGGGTGGCTTCTTCATTTTGATTTAACCTCTTTCTTACATTAAGGGCTTAAAATTAGTCAGGCAGAGCCTCAAAAAAAAAAAAAAAAAAAAAAAGAAAGAAAAACTCAGGTCCAGAGACTAAGACATTTTGGCCAACACTTTGGTTTGTGTGAAATATATTCCTCTTGTTCACTGGAAAATCCCAAGCCCACCTCCAACAGATTTCCATCATATCAAACCCTTTTTCTTGGTGTAAATCACTTCTTTCGGATGACTGTGAACCATTTCCCAACCTTATTTATGCAAAGCCTAACCTGGTTTTCCATTATAATATATCATGGTAACATTTATGTTTACATTGAAAATGATGAACCTCAAGCTCAATTTGTTCCTTTCCTTAAAAGATAGAGCCTCTGGGGGCACAGACGGAGGGTTAAGCTGTATTAACTGCCTAGCACCATGCCTGGTTTACTGTAGGGTGTTTGTTAGTTCTCTTGTACTGGTTTCTTAAGTCATACACATTTTTGCAGAGCTGCTATAACATGCAGGCTGGAAAAAGTCATTCAGGAAGAAAGACAGCTGGAAAGGAAGAGGCCTTTGTGAGTTAGTGAGTACATTAGAGATTATGAGTGTGGAACTTGAAGGGCAATGGGTTGGTCACACTCTCTTCCAAAACACCTTCCAAGAGATTTATACTCCCTGACAGGCAGGGTGGATGTTCCTACACAGCCCTGAAGCAGCTACAGAAGACAGACCGTCGCCCCTCTGCTTCCCATATTATGGGAGTAAAGTCTCTGACGGGGGAATGAGACAGGAAGGGAGCAAGGCATAACCTTTAAAAGAATGACAGCCATTGAGGACATGACATAAACCGGTTAGGACCAACTAGGCCCAAGATGGCAGATGGCTGACTTCCACTAGACCTTGAGCCTCAGTCTATGCTCATTGTAATACATTAGTTATGTGACACACCCACGGGCGTCATGACAGTTCTGAGGCCATGACAGTTCTGAACATAAAAGGCCAAAAAGTGGGCGGTGGCCCAATTCCTGGAAATCCCTGCCCCTTCCCCGATATAGTTGGAATAATCCTCCCACTCATTAGCTTATGAAATTACCTACTCCTATAAAAACTGACAACCCCCTGCCCTGGTGCCTCTAGCCTTCTGAGATGGCCCATGCTTTGTCTATGGAGTGTGTATCTCCCTGAATAAAATTTCTTTCACTTTAAACAAAACAAAAAACAAACAAGCAATAAAACTCACAAAACACCTTCCAAATTTAGGAGCTAGAGAGTCAGTCACCGAGGAAAGGTTCTGAGATCCAAACCAAATGATATTTTTGTGGTGGATATTTTCCATTTGCTCCTCCACTGTGAAATCCATTTGATCCACTCGCTATACTTCTTGACCAAGCTCTGTGCTCCCGGAAGGCTGATCATGGCCTCCACCAATGGGATCCTTTGCCCTCTGACTTTGTGTTTTGTGTTTTTAAATTAATTAATTACTTTATTTATTTATTTTTATTTATTTTTGGCTGCGTTGGGTCTTTGTTGCTGCGTGCGGGCTTTCTCTAGTTGCGGCGAGTGGGGGCTACTCTTCGTTGTGGTGCGTGGGTTTCTCACTGCGGTGGCTTCTCTCATTGTGGAGCATGGGCTCTAGGCATGCGGGTTTCAGCAGTTGTGGCTCGTGGGCTCAGTAGTTGTGGCGCATGGGCCTAGTTGCTCCGCGGCATGTGGGATCTTCCCAGACCAGGGCTCGAACCCATATCCCCTGCATTGGCAGGCAGATTCTTAACCACTGCGCCACCAGGGAAGTCCCCTTTCTGTTGAATGCAGCCAATCAAGGACATCATCAAGAGGTCTGAGAATGAGGTCATCATGCTTATTTCCCTTCTTCTGTCCTTGTTCCTCCCTCTACAGTTGGGTTGTCTTCCCACTGAAGGCCTCACCTCCCATAAGGTAGCTCTCTAGTGTAGCTCAAACACCCCTCTCCAGCTCCAGTGATGCTCACGTTCTGCGTCCTCGCTCCTTCAAGTTTGGGCTGATAAAGTCCCTCTGTAGCTAAGCACAACGTTCTACACCACCCCTTGTTGGTTCCCCTTAACCTTACCTACACTTTTATAAACAACTCTGCGCTTTTATTAAATTCTCCTCAACTCTCCCATGGGAGGGAGCCAGGTGTGCCCTGCCAAGACTTCGAACCACACTTCTCTTGAAGTGAAGCAAGGTTTTTCCCATTAAGTCTTCACTGAAGAGCGAAGCATGCTGTCTGCCAGCCGAATGGAGGCAATGGCTGCAAGAGGAGGCCTCTTTCTGGGATTCTGTGGGATGAGGCATGCTTCAAAGCAAACAAGAAGCGTGTGAAGCCAGATGGGCACACTGAAGTCAATCAACATGCACAAAAGGCACAATGCCCGTGATCACCCCAAACCTGGATGATTTTTCTGATCTAAGTAAGCACAGCTTTAAGACTACTGGCCCCTGAGAGTTTCCATCCAAAGCTCACACCAACATCCAAACAACTCAACATCCCCCTTGGGAGCACAGTAGGCATTGTGGCTTAGGTAACCAACACAGAGTGTGTGCTACTTGTGGGACACTCTGTTATTCAGTCTACAAACCCACCACATTTAACCTCCCCGACTCCCCATGAGGCTGATATTATTACCGCTTTACAGATGAGGAAAGCGAACTCAGAAAGGTCAGACCCAGGATACAGAATGAGCAGCAGAAGTGGCACATTCACATGCAGGCCTGAGGCTCTGAAGGCTTAGAGAATGTTATTAGAGACACAGCTTTGGAGATGAAAGCCTTAGAGTTAAGCTCTGGCTCTACTGCTCCGGTTGGGTGACCTTACGCAACTTTCACGAGCCTAAACTTTCCTCATCCACAAAGAAGAGAAAACATTTTCTACATTACAGGTGAATTTTGACTCTTATAAAGAAATAACATGGAGGAAAGAATTCTTTAAAAGCTTAAGAGCTGTAAAAATATGATTGATTCCTTCGGTTGCCTTCTTGTTAATTCTCCTCCACCTTGGAGGTAATGAATCTGACTCCAGTTTCCATTTGCATGAGAAATCAAAGACAGACCAGTGAGGTCTGACTTTCTCAATAGAAATGGCAACAGTAATGATGACACCAGTAAAAACAGTAATAATTTCGCTTCTAATAACAGCTCAAATTCATTGACCACTTGCCACATATCAGGCACTTTACTTGGATTATCTCATTTAATCCTCACATCTACACTGTGAGTAGACATCATTGTCACTTTCTTGGATGAGAAAACCAAGGTGCGGACAGTTGAAATAACTTGCCCAAGGTCACACTACTATTAAGAGGCCCCGTTGGGATTTGAATTTACCTCTACCTGTAAAGCTGCACTCACTAATACTGTAATCACAAATCACATGTCGGGTTTCCCTGGTGGTGCAGTGGTTGAGAATCTGCCTGCCAATGCAGGGGACACGGGTTCGAGCCCTGGTCTGGGAAGATCCCACATGCCGTGGAGCAACTAGGCCCGTGAGCCGCAGCTACTGAGCCTGCGCATCTGGAGCCTGTGCTCCGCAACAAGAGAGGCCGCGACGGTGAAAGGCCCGCGTACCGCGACGAAGAGTGGCCCCCGCTTGCCGCAACTAGAGAAAGCCCTCGCACAGAAACGAAGACCCAACACAGCCAAAGATAAATTAATAAAAAGCCAAAAACCCTTCTAAAAAAAAAAATCACATGTCACAGAGCACTTGACATGTGGCTGGTCTGAGCTGAGATGGGCTGTGAGTATAAAACATACCCTGGATTTTGAAGGCTTAACATGGAAAAGGGAATGAAAATATCTCATTAATAGCAGTATACTGATTACATATTTTGGAAACCTTGGTTTAAAAATATATTATTAAAATGAATTGCAACCCTTTTTACTTTTCAAAATGTCTACTAAAAATTTTAAAATTGCATATATGGTTCGCATTATCCTTCCACTGGACAGCTCTGGAATAGAGCAAAAGGTCCAAGGTGCTTCATGAGTCTTTGTTTGGCCTGCTTCAGTAACTCTACCCCCTACAGCAGTAATGAAGAAAAGAAGACTTTTGCTTTCAATAACATTTACCGGGAGTAGCGGTAAAGGAACGAACCAAACCCATACTTGTGTGGCTTGGAGAAAGCTACAGCTTTGCAGGTTTATCTTCACCAAGAGAGAGATCTGTTTTGTGGGGCTATGGCATGTGCTTCTCTAAATATTCTGATGGTTGAATCCAGCCTGAAAGCAAACATTTCAAAGCCTCTGGCAGAAGTAGTTTAGAGAGAGGCTTCCAAGCCATCAGGCCAGCAGATGATGTTTACTTCTTGTGACATAATAGTCAAGTCAAATTTTATTTCACAGCAGTTACTTTCATGTCCTGAGAATAGAAAAATCCCTTCAGATGACCAAAACACCCTTGCACAGCCCAAATCCCATTAAATAAATCTGTGAGAGGCTTTGCCTCTTCGGTGGAGAACAGTCAAGACAAGTCCTTTAACCTCCTAAGATGCTTCCTGCATTAGCAGGAGTTTGTGTGCCTGTGTGTGCACATGTGTGTGTTTGTGCGTGCATGTTTCTTTACACAGATTGATTACGGCCGGGTTCCAAGGTGTGCCACCAAGTTCAGTAGGATGATTTGGAGAGCCCAAATGCCCTCCCGTAAAACGCTTGGCAGAGGACAAAGATGGGTAGAAACATGAAGCAATATGTGCTTTCACAAAGGGTTTTACATTTTCCAGAGTCCTTATGCAACCATGGTTTCATTGTGTGCTCCCAGTCCCAACTTCTCAATGAGGGAGATAAGGAAACTAAGGCCAGGCAGTGTTCTAGCTCAGTACTGGGGAGAAAGGATAAGATTTGGAATCAGTTGACTTGCACTTAAACTTTTGCTCTGCTTTTCTAGCTGGGTGACCCTGGACAAGTTACTGGACTTCTCTGAGCTTGCCCTGACTTTTTCACACAATGTGGCTAATACAGACAGAAAAGCCTATGTGCTGTATGATTTCATTTATATGACATTTCAGAGGAGACAAAGCTGCAGGGACAGAGAAACAGTGGTTTCCAGGGGATAGGGCTGGGTGAGGGGAGAGTTGGACTACCAAGTTTTCGCCCAAGGGAAAGTGTTGAGGTGACAGAACTGTTCACTGTGGTGGTTACACGACTCTGTGCACTTATGAAAACTCATAGAACTAACTGTACAGAAGAAAAGTGAATTTTACTGAATGCAAATTTGAAAAGATGACAAAAAGATAACTGAACTAATAAAGATGCTTCTCCAACGGGGTTGCTGGGCGTTTGCCTAGTCAACACTAGAGTAACAACCAAAACTACTTCTTTATATTTCTAACTCGCTGCTTCTAGATTTACAGCTGCTGAATAGACATACAAGAAATGGAACCAACCAAATTTAATGCCAACTCTTAAAAATGGTGAAACAGAAGTTGGACAAAATCCCGGGCTCTAATTGGAATGCTGATGTGGTGAGAGTTGAAAACAGGCAGGAGATGGGAATCAGGGTACGAATCCATATAGACTTCTACACAGTGACTTTACCAATAAGAGAACTCGAAAACCTCTTTGTCTTCCCTGCTCACCCATTTTCTCTTCTACCGGAGCCCCCTTTCCCTGCCCTACCAACTCTAAACTTTCTCACACCGAGTTTCACACAGATCTAGTTGTTTCTTGGTTATTTGTTTCGGGCACATTGCCAGCTGGCTTGATCTGCTTACTGCTACAGAAAACAAACCTCTCCTCCATTTCTCATGTGTTACCAGCCCAACAAATAAACTACTGTCTAAGTTTTACACTGATTCCTGCAAACAACCCAGCCCTTTCCACTCGGAATGCTTTCTGCAGGCTGGGATTTTTTAAAAGATGAAATATAACTGACAGGCAGCAGTGGGGTCCTCAGAGCTGGCAAAGGGTATTTTTAGCTGCTAGGTTTTCATTAATTACACTGGCTGCTTTTGGCTGTGGCTCTTGGTTTCTGCTGTCTTGCCGAGGAGAGCGTGTGGCTTGGAAATATAATTAAATCTGTCTGAAGGGTCCCAGCTCCGGTGCTCATGGATTTCATCATCACGTCTTTGTCTTTAGGATGTTCTGAATTTTAGATGTGTTTGTGGCGGGATACAGGGAGAGAACGGTTTTCCTCCCCTCTGCACAGCTTGAGTTCTCTTCTGCCTTTGCCTGGGAGATTGGCTTAAGCTTTGTAGCTTCTCTCCCACCTTGTTTTAAGGGCATGATTATCCATGCACAAAAAGCAGAGGTGTTTTTTTTTTTCATATTCTTTTCCATTATGGTTTATTATAGGATACTGAATATAGTTCCCTGTGCTCTACAGTAGGACCTTGTTGTTTATCCATCCTATGCATACTAGTTTCCATCTGCTAATCCCAAACTCCCAGTCCTTCCCTCCCCCACCCTCCCTCCCCCTTGGCAACCACAAGTCTGTTCTCTATGTCTGTGAGTCTGTTTCTGTTTTGTAGATAGGTTCATTTGTGGCATATTTTAGATTCCACATATAAGTGATATCATATGGTATTTGTCTTTCTCTTTCTGACTTACTTCACCCAGTATGAAAATCTCTGGGTCCATCCATGTTGCTGCAAATGGCATTATTTCATTCTTATTTATGGCTGAGTAATATTCCATTGTGTATATGTACCACATCTTCTTTATCTATTCATCTTTCAATGGATGTTTTGGTTGCTTCCATGTCTTGGCTACTGTAAATAGTGCTGCTATGTACATTGGGGTGCATGCATATTTTCGAATTAGAGTTTTCTCCAGATATATGCCTAGGAGTGAAATTGCTGGAACATATGGCAACTCTATTTTTAGTATAAAACGTAGAGCTTTTAAGGCTCCAGTATTCCTCTTTCTGAATGGGAGTTGGGCGTATAGACTTGTTCTGGTGATGTCAGGGGATAAAACTAGGAACTTGTTGTGGAGCCTTCTAATCGGGAAGTGCCCTGAAAGGCTGTGACATGCACTGATCTCCCTGTCACAAGGGGCATTCAAGTGGATGGCCACTTGCTGAGGATCCCTGAAAGAAGTTTTATGCATTCCAAAGGGGTCGGTGCTTTCGAAGTTTCCCCAAGTCCAAAAGTCTGTGAGTCCACATGACTGCTTCCCTTGAAAAGTAAGGCGCTGATTCAGGGAGGGTGTAGAATTAACCCTTTCTGGAAATTAGTTAACACAGTACTGGGCTGGATAACTTCTGTCTGTCCCTTCAGCTCTACTTTCTACTCTTCTAGATTCTTCTGTGCTCCCGGAGGCTGACAAATATGAGTTACATCCACAGGTTTCTGAGCTCTCTGGTTTCCAGGTGAGTCTAGCAGCTAGGGAACCCAGGAAGGGGATCAAAGGAGAGTGAGGTTGGGGTTTTATTTCCCCCACTCTCCCACTATGGATGTGATACACAATGGATGTGTTCCTTGGATAAAGGTAGCTTACCTCTCTCTCTCTCTCTCTCTCTCTCTGTTCTTTCCACTTCCTCATCATGTCCTTTCAGGCTTAAGGATAGTTCTCCTGTCACTTCCCTGAGGTCCTGCCCTACCTCCTACAGTTTTTCTACACCTGCCTACACCTTTGCAGACCGTCCCTCTGCTGGCTCTCCTCCAGGGACACAATTTGAATAGGTCACCTCTTTGCTGGCAAGACCCCAAATGACACAAATATTAAACACGTACTGTGTGCAACGAAGATGATCACACAGTCTTGCCCTCAAGTGCTTTCCAGGGTAGTTATGGAGATAAAGTGAAGATATTGGGGGAAAAACAGACCCATTTTTATTGTGGTGCTCATTCCTCCGTGAGCTCTTGTAACCCTGGGAGACGAGAACTGTGCTGAGATACGTGAGCTAACAAGACCAAACTCCACTCAGAACAAAACCAACCGATTCTTACACGAATCCAATCAAACAAATGTCTTAGTTTTTGACTTACTGACAAACCAGACTGACCGAATGTTCCTTCTGGACTAGTTGTTTTGACACGGTGTTCAGACATGGCCTCTGACAGCATCTGTGTAATGACAAGGTTAACTGTGGCAGAGCAACACACAAGGGGGACTGGTGGTTTCTGGCAGCCACAGGGTGACCTGGGAGGGTGGGGGTCAGAACACACATGGTGGGGCTGGATCCTGGCATAAGGTAAGGATACTGCCCCGCAGGACCCCGCAGCTGCCTGCTCACAAAGCAGAACGAGGCTGAATTCCCTGAGGAGGGAAGCACCTGCAGAAGCGTTAACAGGAACAGGAAGTCAGGGCTCCTTCTGGGAAGAGTGCATCGGGGAAGAAAGATGTCCTCGTGTCTTCATGAGACAAGCGATGCAGCACAGAGGTGTCCCACTAACGCCCCGCTTCGCAGAATTGGGCAAAGTGCTTTGTACGTAGTCTGTGCACAGAAACTCCTGTGTGGATGGCTTTGATTTTTCTGTCCAGCCCTTTCACTTTTCCTCTAGACTAAAATCTATATCAAGTTAGGGGTTATGTCACATGTGTTTACTTTTCTTAAGTCTCCAGGTCTTAACACAGTTTCTGATACAGAAAAGGTGTTTAATAAATAATTGTGGAATGAAGGAAAAATTGATATGCCTTCCTTCACCTGTGAGGTCACATTTCTCTTCCTAGTCAAACTGCACAATTCTGACACCCTTTCCCTCATCTGAATATTTCTAAGGAGTTTCTGGGATGAGTCTGAGAATCCTAGAGGTGTTCACTGGCAAGAGGAGTCCTTCTTTGTTTGTTTAAAATGTGTTTTATTATTTAAATAATACGTGTTCATTAGAGAAAACTAAAATGTGGAAAATACAGAAAGGCACATATAAGAAATTGCAAATCACTTGTGATATTACCACGAGAAATAACCAGAATAAAATATTGATGTCTATTTTTTTCATATATATGTTTTAGATAGACTCAGAAGACCTACCAGGAGTTATAGGAGAAGGTGGACCCACGAGAGAGAAAGAGCCTGGGTCTCTGATGAAGCCCCCCGAAAGTTAATCTTTATGCGAATGAGAAAATTATTGAGTTGAGCCACTGAGATGTTCAAGTTTACCTGCTAGGGCAGGTAGTTAGTTACCCTAACTAACACAGTTCCTACACAAATTTCTCCTCCAGCCCTTAAGTATTCTACGAGCTTTGCAGACCAGGAGACAGGGGGAGTGCTAACCTTTTTCAAACCACACTTGCCTTACATCTGCTAACTCCAAAAGGCCACCCTGAGTTCTCCCCAGGAAAAGAAAGTGTGACTGGATGGTTCCACTACCACAAAGCTTCTGGCAAAGACTACATGGAAATGCTTTTTTTTTTAAGTTTCATCAAACTGGAACCTCACAGCAAATGAATCAAGGTACAAAGGTTCAGTGCTGGAAACACTTGCTGTTGGGCAAAACTGTATGATATAGTGAAAAGCATTTTTGGACCAAGAGAGATACTACCTGTTTCTAGCCCTTATGGTTCTGCCCTAACAAGCTGTGGAAGCTTGGACCCCTCTCTTGCTCTCTCCAGCCTTCATGGGGGTATTGAAAGGATCAAGCAAGACAAAATACTTCAAAATAGGTTCAGGTTTTATCAACTGTAATGGGAGAGGTAATGTGATTTAACAAACCTTTAGCAGGATTCGTTAGAGAGGGTTGGTTTAAATGAGAGAAAACGTAGCCTCTGCCCTCGTGTCTTCTGGTCTACTGGAGGGAATAGATCACTGAATAACAAACAAGCCCTAATAGGACCAAATGACAGCAAACTATCAGCAATGTGATCTGGGTGTGTAAAAGAAGTGATTAACTTTGACCCTGAGAGTGAGAAAGCCTCCAATAGTGTTCTGAATGTTCCTAAGAAAAAGGGCAAAATTTCTTAACATAACTTACAAGGTCATGTATGATTTGTGCTCTTACCCACCACTTCTTTGGCTTCATCTCTTGCCACTCCATAAACAATATTCTACGCTCCAGCCATAGCCTCCAATTTTGAATTCTTAAACTTACCATATTTTCTCCTTCAAGTCTTTGGATCCTCCTTTATCACCTCTCCTTCTATTACAAAATATGTACATATCTTTCATGCTTTAGCGCATAAGTTATCTCCTCCAGGAAGCCTTCTTTGCTTGCCTCAGTCCAGGTTAGATACGCATTGTACCAATTTGCATACTACTGGCTATAAGTAACAGATAATGAAATATGACGGTATTATCACATAACTGGATGTCACATATCTGGAGATATACAGATCCAAGATTAGTTCTGTGCGATGATAATGTCGAGAAATGGATTCAACTTTTCCATGATTCTCCTAGCTTTTGCCTCATGGTTATAAGATAGCTGCTGCAGCTCCAAATCATGCCCTCTCACAAAACAACCGAGAGCAGGAAGGGAAGAAGACACCCTTCTGTGATGATCTTACTCTTCAAGGAAAATCCTTCCCAGAAGTCCTTTGAAGGCTTTGCCTTAAATCTCCCTGGTCAGAAGGGGCCCATATATACATGTCCTAGCTGCAAGAGAGGCTGGAAAGTGAACGTCTGGCATTTTCAGGGAAAGAGTCTCTTCAAGCGTGGAAGAAATGCAAAGGGCATGACTATTGGGTAAGCCAACAATAGCACCTCTCTTTGGACTTCCACAGCTCCCAGTTTCCCCACGGGCCATCATTATATTGTATGTAATTGCTTACTTGACTACTAGCCTATAATCTTTGTTAGGGAAGGGCAATTTTATCAAATGAATGAGAAAGAAACATAGCATTATTATTACCAATACTTCTAATAACAAAACAACACATTAAAATCACTTCAGCCTGTGAATAGCTGTTTTAGTAACTCTTTACTGACCAGTGGCTCCATGGTGAAATCCTAACAGGTTAAGACCTCAACCTTAAGGGCTATAAGTTATGAAAAAAACAAAAACAAAACAAAACACAATTCCCAAGTCTCTACCAGGTGGTTAGATGGGGTGGGGACAGTGAAAGCATAGAACTTGAGAGCTGGTGGGAGCGGAGAGACCTGAACTGACCGAGGGGAGACAAAACAGGAGTGTGTATCATTTGGGGGTCTACCGGATGTAAGAAACAGAAAATCCAAGTTAGTTTACATAAAAGGAACATTTATTCTCTCAACAGCAAGATGTCTCAAGACAAGGCAGCTCCAGGGTTAATTCTGCTTTGTTATCCATAGCTTGGCTTTCCCTAGGGTTGCAAGATGGCCATCATAGTTCCAAGCTCTATATCCGGAATGTCCACAGAAGGACATATTTCCCCCTATGCCTCTTCTTCAGGGAAAAGATACCTTTACCAGCAGCTTCCCAGCAGACTTAATTTTTCATTAGGCAGCACTGGGTTACATGCTCTTCCATAAACCGATCACTGGTATGGCCAATGAGATGATCACAATTGAATGAAACCAAGTAAGATTTATCTTTTTTACATGTGTACACCCCAACATAAGTACGGGCTCTTCTTCAAGGTAAAAAGGAGGAATTGGAATGGCTGCTGGACATGCAACTAATGACATCTGTTATAAATGGCTACCTTGCAAATTCCAACTTTGGAACGAATAAGTCTTACAAGGCTGAGTCTCAACTCACACCTGGCACTGTAAAACCCTTCACATAAAAGAACAGCTTGGGTCACAACGTGTGTCAGCTGGTTTCTTCTGCTGCAGTCTCATACAGAGATTCATATCATTACTTTAGAATTCCTAGGACATAAATACAGGGTAATTTATTACATTCACACCCTCTAGGTTACTTCTTTGCAGAAGGGATTGTTTAGTCATTTCTAAACACTGGGAGTTACGTGCCGTGAATTATTCCAGAAAAGTAAGACACTGGTACTCACTTTCTACTCTTACGGTTTAAGTTTGGGCCCTGGCCTCCTGCTTCATTGGGATCTAAACAGCAGCTCCATTTCTATCTCATTTTTCAGAGGAAGACTTCCTTGTTCCAGATTTGGAACTTGCTTTGCTTTGTCCCAAATTGTGAGGCAACACCTTCATTAAAAGTTTTTAAATTGAGGGACTTCCCTGGTGGCGCAGTGGTTAAGAATCCTGCCAATGCAGGGGACATGGGTTCTAGCCCTGGCCCGGGAAGATCCCACATGCCGCGGAGCAACTAAGCCCGTGCACAACTACTGAGCCTGTGCTCTAGAGACCGCAAGCCACAGCTACCGAGCCCGCACGCCTAGAGCCCGTGCTCCACAAGAGAAGCCCGCGCACCGCAACAAAGAGTAGCCCCCGCTCGCCACAACTCGAGAAAGCCCGCACGCAGCAACAAAGACCCAATGCAGCCAAACATAAATTAATTAATTAATTAATTTTAAAAAAAGTTCTAAAATTGAGAGGCGTTTTCCCACCAGGTGGGAGCAAACCGGTTTCAGGGTCTTGGTCCAGTTGGTCTGGAGGGACAGCTGGTGTTGTTTATCTTCCATTACCAAGGCATGGCTCAGCTCAGGCCAGGAGCTACTTCTAAGCCAGAACTTTACACATGAATGGACACCGAGTTATTCTTCTGCCTGGTTGACTGGGTCCTTTTCATTAGATGTTTTGAGATTCTAAGTCAGAGGTCAGCAAACCACAGCCAAAATCTGGGGCCAAATCTGGCCCACCACTTGTTTCTGTAAATAAAGTTTTATTGGGACACAGCCACACTCATTCAGTTACACATTGTCTATGGCTGCTTTTGAGTTACAATGGCAGAACTGAGTAGTTGTGATAGAGACCCTATGGCCGCAAAATATTTACTATCAGGCCCTTTCTGTAAAGGGCCTTTCTGTAAACGGCCTGATAGTAAATATTTTGCTGCCCTTTGTCTTAGGGGAAAAGAGCAAGTGAGAAGCAAAACGTCTATCAGGAAGATAAATGCCCAAATACACATAAATAACTCCTGAACAAAAGGTGCAGAGAAATTAGAATGCATTCAGATGGTTTGGAACTGGCCACAGTGGGTCACGCCAGGCCTTACTGGGACTCTGTCCAGCCCCTGATATATATGGGCACTTCCCAGGGAGCTGAAGCAGTGCCACATCTCCCTGGGAAGAAACATTTCACTTCACAAGTGTTTGTGTTCCCAAATGAGAAACCTGGAGGTGGTTTTCTAAACCGTCCAGTTTAACTGCTCCAGGCAGGGGTGTTTTGCAATCTGACACACACATCCATCAGAGCTGTTCCTCTGGAGCCCCTGCACTGGCTGTAAAACACACACAGACAGACCTCCTTGGTTTTCAAACAGGAGCCCAAGAAAGACCACAGCAGAAACCTGTTTATACAGTTCAGATTTTCTTAGTAACATAAGGCGGCCGTTGGACAAGACTTCGTCGCTAACTGTAAGAATTGATTTCTGCTATAATTTAAGGCAGAGTCAGCTGCTTAGGGTTCTGGCTTCTTACCTTTTCTTAGCCCCAAATCAAGAAATAAAGTCATGGAAGATAATAAGTATGAAGCACACTTATTTTAGACTTCACGTTAGGTACTTTATGTATACTGTCAATATCTCACTTAATCTTTACAATGATACTGTGGGAAGGGTATGATTACTACATTATCTCCTTGTTATAGATGTGGAAGGTGTGGTCCAGCATAACGTTTTCCAAACCTGGAAAGGTTGTTGAAACACAGATTGCTGGTCCCCGTCCCTAGAGCTTCCTATTCAGTCAGCCTGGGGTGGGGCCTGAGATGTGCATTTCTAACGAGTCCCCAGATGGTGCTGAGGCTGCTGGCCAGGACCACACTGCGATGACACTGGCCAAGCGTTGAAGTGAACAGCCAAGTGTCGTGATCATCGTGGCAGGGCCAGCTCTCAAACCCAGATTTGAATGCGTGATTCTTTATCCATGCTTTTAAGCATTTCTGATAAACTACCTCCCATGAGCTCCAAAAAGAAGTGAGCGAAAAACATTCAAACACACACTCAGAAAATCCTATCAAAAATTCAATGGATGCTATTTCCCAAATGACTCAAGTCTTTCTCATTCGGGGTCTTGCATTTTGGGCCATTTGGGGAACGGATGTTTGCATACTACACAGCCACACAGCCATATAAATGATCTAATTGGCACAATCCTTTGGCCTAGAATAGTGGATCCCTCAAAATTATCAGTTCTAAGAAGTCTTAACCAAATAACCTCACCTCCATGCCTTTTTAATACACTTTCAGGGCTTGAGAAAGAGGTTTTCGCCACACGTTCTTGCTGCAATAGTCTCAGCTCTATACATCTTACCTTGGCTTTCCATACAGAATAGAAATTGCTTAAAGGGATTAGTTTTTCCTGTCCTGATATCCTAATGTTGTATTGCACCTCAGTATACAATATTCAAGGTTCAATACCATGTAGTATGGCATAGTGTTTGAGAATGTGGGTTTTCCCTTCAAATTTTGTGTTTGTGTACTATCATTGTTCCTCACTCTGTGACCTTGCTTAAGTTCCTAAATTGTCTGTTTCTCTATTAATGAAATGGAGATCAAAATACTCCCAGAAAGTTGCTCTGAGTATTAAATGTCTAGCACTCAGCCGTGGAATATGGAGAGACCTCAAAAATGCTAGTTATAAATTATTATACACATAACTATATCTCATAATTATGTATTAATATTAACAAATACATGATTAATATTATTAATCACATTACTAATATATTAATTATGTAGTATAATCATTAATTATAAATTGCAATATCAATAAAGCTATAATAATTATATAATTATTATAAAGCATACTATGTAATATACAATGATATATATTTATGTAATTATAAATTATTATTTAAAGTTCTAGAGAATGGGTTAACTAAATGCATCTTTTAATTTAGTGTTTTAGCAGAAGAAACACATAGCAGCCCTGGATGTATTAGTCAATATATGTTAGCTATTGGCAAGGATGTCATGAACAAGGTTCCAGGCTCATTAGTCCTTACTCCTTTGCTCAGATCATTTTCCTTCTGGAACAACCTCTTTTTCACTCTTTGCCTCTCCTGTCTTCAAGTCTCTGCTTTGCTTGCTATGAGACCTTCTCTGACCACGGCCATACCCTCGTCTCCCTGAACCCACTACCTTTCGGATAAATCATAGAAATGAATTTATCCTCTTCCCTAGTTTTTGCTGTGTACCGTCTTGTCCTCTTGCCCGAATATAAACTCATTGAGAGCAATTTTTCATGTGTGACTTGTTCTGTACCTGCCACACTGCTTGATAAATACTTGAATATAAGCAGGGAGAAATACAATCAGTTTAAATGTATTCTTTGAAAAGCAGCAGAGTCTACACGGTGATGCAAAACATGTTAAGTCCGTGCAGAATAATCACTAGTCCTATTTTACAAAATAACATTGCATTCAAACAGTGCGAGTACAAAGCGTGTTTAGGCTGTACAGCTCCAAACAGGTTAGAGAGAGAAATAATGAGGTCAGTCTCCTGCCCACAGCAACTACACAATTTGGCACACGCTGGAGACGGGTGGGATAAACATTTCTTAACGCAGATCTTAAAAGGGTCTGTAATCCTCAACTCACCTCCCCTTTAACAAAGTTGTTCTGTTTTGACATTAGGCTAGATTAAAACGTCACATCAATTTAGCAGCTGAACTTTGGCTATGGTAGCGATGGGCGTTAGGGACAGGCTCTAGAAACCACAATGAATTTGAAAACTCTCCGTAGACAAGGTTTTCTATTTTCATTCTAACGCATGACTCTCCAGCTACAGAATTTTCAGCTAACTTGGAAGAGTGATGTTGAGAAAGGAGACTGAACACCTGGTGGGTGGTAGGATGATGGGCCACATGGTGACTTCACTCTGATTCACTTGAATCCGGGTCTGATCCATTTTGACTTCTTTACTAATAGCTGCAGGAGAGAGAAGTTCCACTTTATGTGACAGTGACAAGCAGGGCGGTGCTTCTCAAACTTTAATGTGTACACGAATCACACAGGGATACAGTTAAAATGTAGATTCTGATTCAGCAAGTCTCAGGGAACCTGTGACTCTGCATTTCTAACATCTGAGCTCATGCCGATTCTCCTGGTCCAAGTACCAAATTTTGAGCAGCAAGTAGGTAGAGGATGGTGGGCTAGTTAACGAATGGCTGCAGAGACCAACCAGCCTGGGTGTGACAGTGATGCATGTGCACTGTTCCAAAGGCGACGGAAACCAGGGCCTTCTAGAAATGAAGACCAGAGAAGGAATTCAGTCAACTTTATAACAAGAATACTGCTCAGTGTCTCTTGTCAGACACATCAGAGTCACCATGGAATTCACCACTGAACTCACCATTCACCAAGGAAAGAATACACTTTCCTTTCTAAATCTGCAAAGCAGTAACTCCGGAAAAGTTGCTGGTTAAAAGGATGGAAAATGAGTGTGATTAGAGGTAGTCATACGTTCTAGAGACAGCCTGGGTCTGACTCGCAGCTCTGGCACTCACTCATTAGCTGTGACTTTTGGGAAAGTCACCTTCTCTTGCTAAGCCTCAGTTTCCACAATTGGAAAGTAGGAACAATACTCCCAGGGCTGTTGTAAGGATCAAAGAGAGAACACATGTGGAGCACTTCATTCTATGCATGGCCCATACTAGTCGATACACTGTAGCTTTTATTTTTTTTATTAGGAAATTAATCAGCCAAGAATGATGGAGAACTTGCTCAGTGAACACCTTTGAGGTGTTCCTAGGGAAAAGAAAAAGGAAAAGAAGAGGAGGAAAAGGACAAGGAGACGCAATCACAGTTCTTAAGAAAATTCCAAAATATACCTGGAGAGGCAAATGCATACACATGTGGAATGACTTAATATTTCCACAGTTACACGCCAAGAAGCATTGCAAGTAGAATTACATAGAACACACAAACCATTGGGAGAAAGCACATGTTTAAAATGATATCACTGGAGACAGGAAAACTGGAGGAGTCCCTAGACAAAGTCAGGGCTGTATAAACTTTTGAAAAATGTTTCACATCTTTAGCAGGATATTGACATGAGCTGCTATCATATGGAAACTATTTTTTTTAGAAACACCTGGCAAGACTAATTTGGAGGACTGATTTTTTTTTTTTTCACACAGATTGAACACACAACAAAATACAAGGTGTGTCTGAGATGCAAGCCCGATCAGAGATTAGATCACTAAAGATAAATGATGGTAACTGCCATATTATTTCTGATTATGGTCTGAATGGGCCTGTTGGGTCATGAGCCACCATTTGCAAAGAACCCAAACAAATTCTTGTAAAGCTCACAATAGTCTGAAGACTCTCTGTTTTGATACTTTTCTCTTAAAGGCAACTCTACAAAAGAAAAATAAGAGAAGCTCATTATTTTCATAGAATTCCTCCATTATTTATTTTGTGATTAAATGTGACCATTTTCCTGGTCACACAGGCCAGCCTGCTTCCTGTAACAATGAGACAGACTCAGGCTCTTGAGGAAGATAGAAATAGGAGTCTTCAGGGAAGGAGTGCTGTAGACTAATTACTCTAATGGCTGTGCCTGAGTCTGTAGATATACATGATCATTCTTCCCCGGAGAAAATAGCATGAGAAGAATCACACTTCTAGATGACTCTCAATTTGATTCCATCTACTAGATGGGACCATTCGATGCTACTTCAGTTAAGTTTTTCAGGATTAGTGGTTTAGAGCCATTGTTTTAGTTTTATTAAGGAAAATGTTAAATTTCATCTTACCAATACTTTCACTACCTCTTCTTTCTCTTTCTGTTTAAGGTCCTATCCTTAGCTTCTCTCTTTTCCCTCTTCATTTGGCAACTGCCTAGAGCTTCACCTGGATATTCAACAGGCACCGCCAACTTAGCGAAGCTCAACCAGCACGTATTGACTGAGAGTCTACTGGGTGGTGAACTGGCTCAGATGACTTTGGGGTCCCTGCCCTCAAAGAGCTGATTTTTAAAAAAGCAGATAAAAAATAGGTCATTTCAAAACAATATGGTAGCTACTAGGTTAGAGTTACACCCAGGAAGCCATGGGCAGCATGGAGGAGGGCATCTGTCTTGAAAAGGATGAAATTTAGTGGAGGAGGTGGTATCTGAACTTAGTCCTGAACAAGGAAGAGTTATAATTGCAACAACTTTTATAGCTCCTATGCACCTTAGCTTCCTCATGTGTACAAAGATGATGATAATAATCATCTACCTTTAGGTCGTGGTAGGGATATATAAGTTAATATATGCATATAAATAATTTGACCAATACCCAGCATATAGTATAAATAATTGACTGAGTCATACAGTGAGCGAGTGGTGGAGCTGGGGGTTGAATCAGGTGGTGGGGCTCCTGAACCCATGCTCTGAATCACAATGCTATCCTGTAACGTTGAGGAGAGATAAGGAACCATATGGCAGGCAGAGGGAAGAGTATGGCTAAGGCATGGTTGGGTGAAATAGCACAGATAGAGCTGGAGACACAGAGTCCCAGCTTACTAGACTGTGAAGTTCAAGGCGGAGGGTGTCAGGGGAGGAGGCTGGAGCATTAGGAGGGACTGAGACACAGAGGGACTCATACTCACGCTAAGGAGGTTGACCTACATCATGTGGGCAATGGGTTCCAAGCAGAGGGTGCAAGAGGGGTGTGTGTTGGTGCAGGGATAGGCAGATGTCCAGTTTTGAGGGATCACTCTTGCAGGGGTAAGAAGGACGAGGCTGTGGGCAGAAAAGCCCAAAATAGCATGACCTGTTAGACTGCAATTGCATCCGACTAAACAGGAGATAAAGACACTGCACTGGAGCAGCGGAAGTGAGATGGCGAACAGGGGCCGGCTTTAACAAATATGAAGGCTGACTGGCAGGGCTTCCTGGCTGTGGAAGCAGCCTTGGAGATGGCCCCTGATGATGCCTGCCTCCTGATATTCATGCTCTTGCGTAGTTTTCCTCTCACATCGTGTGAGGGGTGGTCAGGATGACCAACAGCACATGGTAGAAGTGATGATAGATCACTCCCAAGATTAGGTTACAAGAGACTGTGCTTTCCATCTCGAGCTCTATCTCTTGGATCACTTGCTGTGGGGAAAACCAGCTGCCATGTTGGGAGCTGCCCTAAGGAGACGCCCACGTGGCAGGAGACTAAAGCCTCCAGCCAATAGCCAGCAAGAAACTGAGGCCTGCCAAAAACATGAGGGAGCTGGGAAGTGGGTTCTCCAGTTCTAGTTGAGTCTTGAGACGGCTGCACCCCTGGCAACAGCTTGACTGCTGCCTCATGAAAGACCCTGAGTCAGAACTACTGTGCTAAGTCTTGACTGGATGCCTGACCATCAGAAATTGTGTGATATGATAAATGGTGGTTATTTTATGCTGCTTAAACTTGGGGGTAATTTGTTAGGCAGCTGTAGCTAACTGGTACAATAACTTAAGGAATGGTAGAAAGTGGGAGATGTCTGTAATGGCATCAGGCTTGGGTAGGTGAGTGGATAGTAATATCAATAACTGAACCAGGCTCAGAGCTCACAGTCTCCCTCCTCTGATGGGCCTGACTTCCCCATCCTATTAAAGGTACCACTATTCTCCCACTGACCCAGGCTCATAACCGCAGAGCCACCAGTGTCTGTTACATAAGTGATATCCAGGTCTGAAGATACCACTGTCCAACGATTTCGACTTCTGTCTCTCCCATTGTCCACCACTCCAACTGGACTTCACTTCTTCATTACTTTTCACCACATCTTAGCTGTAAAACTGCAAAAGCTTCTTAACTGAATCTCCTTGCCCTGGGTTTCTCCTTGCTTTGTACTGATAAGAGTTGATCTTCCTAAAGTACCATCTATCACTGCCTTACCAAATAAAGTCTAAGCCTGTGTTCAAATCTCTCCATTTCTTCCCTAATCTCTCAGCTCAGCCTTCTCCCTTCATCTTCCCACCATTTGCCCTGCATCTTACTCAAACTGAAAAAATGGACAAAAGCTTTGCTCCTATTGTTTCTGCCTCTTGCAATGCTCTTTCCTCCTTCTGTTTAATCTTTTAGTTCTGTCATAGCCCACTTTGAAATTCACCTCTTTCATGAAAACTTTTGTGTCTCAATACCTAAACATGACTTAACTTTCCTTTGAGGTCCTCATGCGACTTTTGTATCTCTTTGGGGGCACTTGTATCACCTGTATATGTGTGTTCTTCCCTTTTCTCTCTTACTAGATTTCAAAATCTTCAACGTTGGCGTTACTTCTTATTCATCTTTGCCTGGCATGTGGAAGACTGCTTAATAAATGTTTGATGAGAGAACGTATTTACTTTCATGGCTGAGCCTCCCTAAGTTTACCCAAAAACTGAGGCAACTTACCACGATTTGCTATGCTGTTTCTTACCCTCTCTTTGGTCAAAAACTTATCATCCAACTACATAAATAAACTACATGAATAATCAAACGAATACAATTCACTGTATTTCCCTAAACTCAGTGTCACAGTGTTTTACATCAAATAGAAAAAAATAAAACCAATTTAATAGGTTTTTTATAGGTCTAAAAAAATCAGATCTGTTGATACACATGGGTAATGTAGTTTTTCGTGACTCACAGCTGCCAGTTATAGACTGTTTCCCATGTTCCTGGCCTCTGTGGCTGCTGCACAATTCTCATAAATCCTACATTTAATTCCCATATGAATCCTAAGGTACAGGGACTACCATCATTTCCATTTCATGGACGGAGAACTTGAAGCTGAGAGGAATTGAGTAACTCACCTAAAGTTGCACAGCTGGGAAGAGGTGGAGCTGGGATTGGAACTAAGGATCTATGCTCTTAAAGGCTACCCTCTGTACTTTGATTTCTGTAGAGCAGCGACTTGCTTTGTACATGTTTTGGGGGCAGGGTTGCATGCTTTTACTTTTCACGGGCATTTGCTCTAGTCAGAGACAGGACCCACAAAAGAAGAGGTGGGTTTCTATCTTCCTGGGCTTGTGCGGTATGTAAGAATGCTCTTCCCGACATCTCTGGTATGTCTCTACGTGTCCACCTTGGTGTGCTTTCCCCAACACAAACTCTCTCCTTCATTTTACTTCTGTCTCTCTCCCAACCTTTCCCAGAGAACAACGTAGTATATCACAAGTCTGGAGCAAGAGTGCGTCTAGAAAGACCCAATGCGGGGACACTTGGAGTCATCTTGCTTTCCTCTCTCTCCAGTAAGAGGTCTGAGGGTCAGTGCGGTGGAGGAGACAGAGTGAGCAGGGTTCTGGCCCCTGTCTGGCTTTGTCTGGGCAAGCAGCGGCTGGTCTGGCTAGCGCAGCAGCAAACAGCCTTGATCGTTCCTCTCCGTGTTGGCTACTAAGCCCCTTTTCTGTTTATCCCCTCAGGAGCCCAGGCTCTAGGCATGGGCTCTAGGCCGTGGGGCTCCGGGAGAGGAAAAGCAGATGTTCCCGGAACTGTCACTGCCACGGGTACCGGCCATGTTTGTGTTGGTGTTACTGATATGGCCCCGAGATGGCACGAGCTTCAGGCTGCCAAGGACAGCCCCCTGGCTCTAGTTACTGAAGCTGTCACCAACACTTTACACTTCCCCGCAGGCTGCCAGCTCGGGAGAGTTCAAATCGCTGGAAAGAAGCACCTCCTTCCTCCCAGCGGTGCTGAAGCAAGACAGCTATTTGTAGTGTCTGGGAATCTATCCCAATTCTCACTGTTTTATGGTCCCAACTTTACCCGGTGATGACTGTGCAGGTCTCTTCTGCAGGAGGGAAGTGGAAGAGAAGAGGGCTGGGGTTGCTTCTTTGGCAAATAATTGATGAGGGAGAAGCAATGGCAAGTGTTGATAGTTCTGGAGTGAGCCTGGAAGCCAATCACTTGGCACCTTATTATATACTGACTTGTTTGTTTATTGGCCACCTATGCCAATAGAATGTTAAGCTCCATGAGGGCAGGGATTCTGTCTAGTTTGTTCATCACTATGCCCCCAAATCATAGCACAGTGACACTCCTGAATGAATATGTGCTGAGTAAATGAATGATTCTCTCTTTATTGAAGAATTTTTAATTTAATTTTTTATGTAAAAAGGGTTTTTTATTTGCAGGGGAGTGGGACTCCTGTATCAGTTTCTGCTGTACAGCAAAGTGAATCAGCCAAATGTATATATATATCCCCTCTTTTTTGGATTTCCTTCCCATTTAGATCACCACAGAGCACAGAGTAGAGTTCCCTGTGCTACACAGTAGGTTCTCATTTAAAGTAGGTTCTCAATCCCAATCTCCCAATTCATCACACGCCCCCCGCCCCGCCTTGGTATCCATACGTTTGTTCTCTACGTCTGTGACTCTATTTCTGCTTTGCAAATAAGATCATAAAAATTAGGAATGCTTCATGAATTTGCGTGTCATCCTTGCACAGGGGCCAGGCTAATCTTCTCTGTATTGTTCCAATTTTAGTATATGTGCTGCTGAAGCGAGCACACTTATTAATGAATCTTTTTTTTTAATTGAAGTATATAAGTCAGACAAATATCATATGATATCACTTATTTGTGGAATCTTAAAAAATGATACAAATGAACTTATTTACAAAGGAGAAATAGACTCACAGACATAGAAAACAAACTTATGGTTACCAAAGGGGAAAGGTGGAGGTGAGGGATAAATTCGGAGGTTGGGATTAACATATACACACTACTGTATATAAAACAGATAATCAACAAGGATTATAGCTCAGGGAACTCTACCTAATACTCTGTAATAATCTATATGGGTAAAGAATCTGAAAAAGAGTGGACATATGTATATGTATAACAATTACTCTGCTGTACACCTGAAACTAATACGTCTATACTCCAATATAAAATAAAAATTAAAAAAATTGAAGTACAGTTGATTTACAATGTTTCAGGTATACAGCAAAGTGATTCAGTTATGTGTGTGTGTATATATTTCAGATTCTTTTCCATTACAGGTTATTACAAGGTATTGAATATAGTTCACTGTGCTATACAGTAGGTTCTTGTTGTTTATTTTATATATACTAGTGTGTATATGTAAATCCCAAGTTCCTAATTTATCCCTCTCCCTCTTTTCCCTTTGGTAACTGTAACTTTGTTTTCTATGTCTGTGAGTCTATTTCTGATGAATCTTATAAACTAAACATGTAACCAGAAAGCCCTTGACTCCAAATCTACCTGTAAAAGAACCAGAAGTATCGATCTGGCAAACATATTAAATCACTGACTCAATGATGCACCATAACTTTCCTCTTTCCTCCTTTCCTCCCTCCTTCCTTGCTCCTTCCTCCCTTTCTTCCTTCACTTGCTCACTTTTTCATTCATCTAATATTCACTGAACACATGAGTAGCAAGTTACTCTGTAGTGTACATTGATAAACTCGCTTGTCTTTGTTCAACCAGTGCATCTGAAAAAAAACCTCTCTACTGTGTGAAAGATGGAGGTTTATTGGTGCTTGGAGAATTTGTTGAAAAATGGGATTAAAACTAGAGATACAAGTTGAACTAGGCGGTTTATAGCCATGTCCTGAAGATCTCCCAAGGGGAAAAAATGTCAGAAGGAAAGAGATAATCTTACTGTGATATTTTTATGGTAGGAATATTTCCTGGACTAAGTCACAGATTCGAAACACCCAACACAAATCCACTGTACTCAAAAGACAAACTAAATTCTTCTTGAACAATAAGAATATGAGGTCAGCCGGTAAAATAAGTAGTTTAGGGTCTGGGGTGACCAAAATAGAGACTATTGGTCCAAAGCAGGAGTCAGCAAACTATGGCCCATTGACTAAGTCTGGCTCATAACCTGTTTTTATAAATACATTTCATTGGAAGGCAGTCATGCTTGTTTGTTTACAAATGATCTCTGGTTGCATTCATGCAGCAGAGTTGAATAGTTTTGATACTGACCGTATGGCCTGCAAAGCTGAGAACGTTTACTCTCTGCCTCTTTACAGAAAAAGTTTGCTGATCTCTGGTCTAAGGGAAAGATGTTCTGATGCCAAATGAGAGCCTTTAAAAGAAAACACTCCTCACACTGAGCTGGGTTCATGGATGTTTATACACCTGCTTTCCCTATCAATGAAAAGTAGCCAACAGTTCATACCATGACGTCATCAACCCCCAAGATGTTACTGCTCACTGTAACTCTTTCTGCTGTATGGCCACTAAGTTAATGATCTGAGATAATTTTCCATAAACTAAATTGTTGACCAATCAAAGTATTCTCCCTCCAGGCGTCCTACTGCACTGCCCTTCCACTCTCTCAGGCCAGAGCTGTATAACACAATCTCACTGCCTCAAGTTTATCCGGAGGTTTTGACTTGGCATCCAGCAACCTTATAACTGAAGATTTCTTCACCTGTGCTTGTTCTGCGGTTACAGGTCTCAGAATGCCCATAAACTTGACAAAACTTGTCCCTTCTATGCCTTTGCATTTCGCATGCGGATTGTTTATGATTTGGAGTTACATAACTCTTGGTTTCCCAATAAAGAAATCAGCAGGTGGTGTGCCTGTTTTGTTTTTAAAGTTACCTCCCTGTGTAAAAATTTGGAGCCAGGTGTCTCTCACTGAGTTCATCAGACCCAAGCATCCAGACCTCCTAGGCCTTCCTTAAAACCCAGCCCTGACTTCTAAAAATTTTAAATAAATATTTTCAAAGAAGGGCTGAAGCTTTTGGCCATCCTCTCTCCTCTTACTGAAATGCAGAAACTGAAAAATGGGATCCTCCTTCACTATTTTGGCAACACGGCCTTGCTGGAAAGATAATAATTTAAATAGCAGTTTCCAGATGCTCATTTAATATAATCCTCACAATCTAATAGAGTTCTTTTCACCCTTCTACAAATGAGAAAATGGACACTCAGAGAGTTCCAATAACTTACCCGAGGACACACAGCTATTGAGATGCACAGGCAGGATTCAAACCCATGTTCTTTCCACTCTGCTGTTCTTCCCAACAAAAGCACGGGAACAAGGACCACAGAGTTCTCAGTGATCAAGAGCTAGAGAAATAGTTGATATCCTGTAGTCAGAAGTTTAGAGAATCCTATTGTAAGTCAAAGTTGGTTTACATAATCCTAACCAGTGTGCAATGAACAATTATTTTGTTTGTCATTTCCAATGGAAAGGGAGTTGGTGGGCATTTGGAAGGTGGTGGGAGAAAAGGGAGGAAAGAGTGAATTAAATTTCATTTTCATTGGAGAACCACGTACAGGAAGAAGCCAAATGTGGATGACAAGGTGAGGTGTGGTCAAAGTTAGCTTTAAGAACACAAACATTCTTTAAGTCACGGAGAGTTTGTTACAAAGTAATGGATCTCACCCAAAAGTGAGTGCTAACTGCTCTATAATATAAAACCTCCTGCCCTTTGACCCCCTTGCCTTTCCCCTTTTCATCTCCTTGCTTCTCCCATCCATTCACACATTTACTGAGCGCTGACTAAAGGCCAGGCTTTAAGTGAGATCTTGAGGATATAAGGACAACATGACATTTATCTTGCTCTCCAGAATCTTAAGTTTAGGGCTTTCATGTTGAAACTATTTCTCCCCATTTTTCCACCTGTGGGTATGGAGAATGCAGAGGATACCACTGAAATACAACCCAAGGTATTTCTAGGGTCTAAAACATCATGGCGTATGCCCCAAGGTTTGCCCCTACAATTTGAAGTTTTGTCCTAGGAATTGCCAACTAGACCTCTCTTTCTGCCTTATCATTGCTCTTTCTTATCTTCCCAGCCCCTAAAACCACAGCTCCAAGTTCAGCTTCTTTTGATCCACGGGGACACAGGCTAAGGGAAAGGCAGGGAGTAGCTGGCTTATTTAAGCTTCTCAAACAACCCAACGGCAGGGAGAACATGTATAAATAAAATATTGCTGTAGTTAAACCCACCCTCTCCCTGTGAATGACTCATCCGCATTTAGGAATCCCAAAGAGATGGGGGTAGGTGGAGACAGGATGACAGCATAAACATCCGGTTTCTAGTGATAACTCAGAATACTTCATTAATCCATAAAACCTTTAAAATACTTTTAGTGGGTTTTTTTTTTTTTTTTTAAATCACACCCATAGAATGCATAACACCATGAGTGAACCCTAATGTAAACTATGAATTTTGGGTGATGAGGATGTGTCAATGTAGGTTCATCGATTGTAAACGTGTCCCCTCTGGTGAGGGATGTTGGTAGTGGGGGAAGCTGCATGTGTGTGGGCAGGAGAAATGTGGGAACTCTTAGCTCAATTTTGCTGTGAACCTAAAACTATACAAAATAAAGTCTGTTTTTAAAAATCATACACATTCATAAGCTCATTAAAAGCTTGTCAAACTGTAGAAAGGTACAAAGAAGCAGGTGAAAATCACCCAGTATCCTTCTGTCCCTAATGTGAGATGAGTAGGGTCAATGATTTAGTGACCATCCCTGAAGGCACTTCTCTGGCCATACCTGTATGTGTACAAATTTCCATAAATAGGGATGGATGCATATGTGTGTGTAAGTATGTGTGTGTGTGTGAATGTGCAAATATTTGTGTCTCACCAGACATGCTTTTGTCTCAATATTGATTTACATAATTTTTAATAGCTGCATGGTATTGTTGAAATGAAATGTGTCACAATTTACCCAACCAGTCTCTCTCTCTCTTTTTTTAAAGTCTTTATTGAATTTGTTACAATATTGCTTCTGTTTTATGTTTTGGTTTTTTGGTCACGAGGCATGTGGGATCTTAGCTCCCTGACCAGGGATCGAACCTGCACCCCCTGCGTTGGAAGGCGAAGTCTTAACCACTGGATGGCCAGGGAAGTCCCTATCCAACCAATCTCTTATTTGACAATCATTTCAGATTCTTTTTTTTTTTTTTTTGCTTATATAAATAATGATGCAGTGAACATTCCTGAATGTATATCCTTTCACTATTTTGATTTTCTTGAATCTGTGTATCTTTCCAGTCCATACCATATCTTGGGAGAGGTTATGCGTTACATAGACTTCATACACACTGCGTGGGTAGTTCTTTATACAAAGTAAACTTTGCGGCAGAGACCCTTGAATAATTCTAACATTTCTATTAGAAAAAAAGGGGAAGAAGGTTTGACTATGACATCACATACACAACGCCTGTAGCTCAGGTCATCGCACATAGTATATGCTCAGTAAGTAACAGCTGCTAATAGGATCATTGTTGTTGTTTCTTTTGTTTCGGTTCATGTCTCTTTGCTGAAAAAGATCTGAGCGTGGCACACGGCGGCCTGAACCACAGAAAATGAAAAGTGGACCACATTTCTATTCCTTAAAAGTTTCAGGCTCTGGCTGTAATCAAGTGTGAGTTTTCAAAACAAACGGTCAAGCCAAGGATGCAGTTCATACAACCATCCTCTCCAGACTCTCAGTGAGACGGCTGTAAAACAGTCACAATGTAGACCCCATACTCAGTGGTGGCCATAATAACAGTCAGACGTATTCTCTCATTTGTAATAAAAGAAGGGAGTACAATTTTTCTGGTTTTTATACATCATTATCTCTGTTCTGACTTTCTTATTCAAAGGCATGTTGGACTTTTATAAATATTATTTCCTGTCAGATTCTGAGGGCTATCACTCTGTCTTAGAGCTCAAGGTCAGCCCCAGATTAGTTCCAGAGCCTTCAACAAAAGCCTAGTACTGTCTGCTTAATCCTCTTCAATTATAACACAGAGGTAAAAAATACACACAAAAAACCAAAAAATCCCCCGAACAAAAAAACAACTAACACCAAACTGCTTCTGCCCAAATCTACCATGCTTTTCATGAGACTGTGTGTGGCCCTGGCTGGGCTATGATTGTGAACATCAACTTCAGGAAAAAATTCTTGCTATAGCTTGAGGCTCAGATTTATGCCTCTGTTCTTTGCCCTGAGGTGAGATGGAAGCAAAATCAATGAGGTTATTAGTTTTGGGGTGCTAGAAGCAAGCAACATGAGCCAATTATCAGTGACCTGAGATCAGGGAAGCAGGAAAAAAATGTCAGATGAAAAGAGAGAAATCAAGAAGGCACTCACTCCATCTCTTATTATTGTCTATGATAGAATTCATTTTAAAATTATAATCATGTTTTATTAGCACTATAGAAAACAGAATAGACAGCATTAAATGTTGTACTAGAAATATTTGAAATAATATCAACAAAGTTTTGTTCCTTGACCCCTAATTAATAACCAGTCTCACAGCCATGGCACCTCTATCACCTCCACTGTGAACATAGGGAGATTTTCTGGATCAGAATCTTCTGTCATCTCGAAGAAATTTAATTAGAAATAATAATCATGACTATCATTTCACGAGCACCTATTGAGTGCCTAGCACTGTATGAGGTCCTTGGTAACATATGAGTCAATCAATAGTTCTTGACAGACTCCTGTGTACCAGGCATCATTCTAGTGCTAAAGATACAGCAGTGAACAAGACACGCCTGCTTTTCTTAAAGCTTCTATTCTAGCAAGAGGAGACAACCAACAAGCTCATAAACAAACAAACACACACAACAGAGTCAGTGCTATGCAGGGAATTAAAACACAGTAATGTGACAGAGAACCACTGGGTAGTTAAGAAAGACCCCAGTGATGGGGGCGTAGATTTAAGCTGAAACTTTAATAAAAGGAAGATCCACCTCAGTGAAGGTGAGGGGTGGAATTGAATCCTCAGGATGACCCTAGCAACCCAACTGCAAAGAGGAGGAAAATGAAGCTCAGAAAGGCTAGGCAACTTCCCTACGGCAGGGCTGGGATTCAAATATTGTTCCTGTGTCTGCGAAGCCCCAGTATGTCGGGAGTAATGATGGTGTGATCTGTTCATAAATGTCTCTCAAGAGATCACAGTGAGTGTGGCTGCCACAAAGTAGGAGGGAAATAGGAAAGACAGGTGCTTGGGACATGGAATCTCAGAGTTTACTGTTGTAGGTGTGACCAGCTTGAGTGAAATACACTTGAAAAGGAAGAGTGAACTGACTTTCTGCTGGGCCTCCTAAGAGCTTGTCCAGTCAGAGAACAGGGGATGGCCTGAGTCCACGCAGGCAGGGCCAGGCCAACACCCAGTGGCCAGTGTTTGAACTGGGCTCTCTGTGGGTTTGGTACTGTCCATGTGTGTCACTGGAGGTCACGCCTTTGAGCTTCTGACCCTCACATTTAATATCAGTCTCTTTAAGAGGAACAATCCCTAAGAAGACTGGCTGCCTGTTGGGAGTTTCATGACCTGCCTTCTTTAACTCATTAGCTTATTGCCCCAAAGAGTAAAACATGAAAAAAAAAAAATCTCATTAGGTTCAAATTCTCACATATTCTGGACTCACTGGCCATTTCTATCTTCTTTTGGGGATGCCTTTCTATTTTCTGCAAGCTTGTGACCAGGGATTTGTGATCAACTTAGACAACTTTTTAGAGCAGGGACCTGTTCTGTTACTCTTTGCATCATCTGTGGGTTTGTATCAACACATTCAAGTTTGAGAATCTCTGGTTCAGGACAGCGGTTCTCAACTTTGTAAACATATTAGAGACACCCAATGAGATGTAAAAAAATCTTAATGCCCAGGCCATATCCCAGTCCAACCAAATTAGACTCTCCAGGTGGTGAAGCTCATGCATCTGTGATTTTTAAAGCTCCTCAGGTGATTGATTCTAATGTACAGTCAAGATGGAGATGCACTGGTCTGGAGCCTGTCTGCAATATAATATGACACACAGCAAGATTCAGTACAGGAAAATCAGCCGTGAATTGTGTCTATAGAAATATATAATTCCAAGTTCCCAAGAGCTGCCCTTAAACGTTAGTCATACTCTGTCCTTTGATCAGAAAGGTAACTTTACCAAATAGGTAGGATTTATGCCTGCAGTTTTTTTTCTAACAGCTATGTGAGTGTAAGAATTACTTGGGGGACTTGCTAAAAGACAGACTTCTGGGCCCTACTTCTAGGTAGTCATGGATTCAGCAGGGTCACGGTGAGGCCTGGGAAACTGTATTTTTAACGTGCACCTAGGTGATTCTGGGGCAATTTGCCCTTGGTTCAACTTTGAGAAACAATGCCTTAGAAGAGTGCTTTGCAACTAAGAGTGATTTTTTTTTTGCCTTCACGGGACATTTGGCAATGGCATGAGAAAATTTTGGTTGTTACAACTGGTGTGTGTGTGTGTGTGTGTGTGTGTGTGTGTGTGTGTGTGTGTGTGTTACAGGGATCTAGTGAGTAGAGGCCAGGTATGCTGCTCAACATCTCATAACGCAGAGGACAGCCTCCACAATGAAGAACTTTCTGGCCCAAAATGTCAACAGCGCTGAGGTTGAGAAACACTGCCTTAGATTAACATCTCTTCTGAATCAGTCTCCTTCTCTGCTAGCCTCAAAGAAAACTCTTTAGACCCCTCTTTAGAACTTCCATAGCTCTTGCTCGTGTTAAAAATCATCTTTGTGTGTGTGGTTCCTCTCCCTGATAGAAGAAAACTTTCCCTGGGCCAGGATCCTTGCTTCATTCATTTTTGAGTCTGGCCTCATCCTCACTCCATGAATGTTTATGCTGTTTCAAATAAAATTCATTTAAAATACCCTTGGGACTGACCACAAAATAGCTTTGCGAGTGGCAATCATAACCAGTGTTTACAGGGAGAAGGAAGACCCAGGGGCCTAATTTTCAGTCTAAAAGTCTAATACAAATCCTCTAGATCTCATCTAAGGAAATCGCTCTCCATGTATTTTTTTTTTTTTAACATTCACCAAATATTACAGTTGCTTCTGGACCTGCCTGTGGTGTCTGCAGGTGAGTCAGCCCTGTGAATATGAGGGCCACCCAAGGCGCTCCACCATCACATGAGGAACCTTGTTGGCTGTGTCTGCTGTGCTGTCTGGCTACCAGTTGGCACCGTTGAGCAAACTAACTCAATCCCTAAGCCAACCCTGAATTCCAGGAAATCAAAATCCAGCAAATAACTCTACACAGATCTGTGAGGAAATTGAGCAAGGAAACAGTGCCCTTCATGGCTCTAAAAATAGCCAGGTAATTACCTTTAAAGATCTTTCAAGAAGATGCACTTAACTTCACTCTGCTTCACAGAGTGAAGCAGCAAAGGGCTCATTTGTTTGTTGACGGGAGCTATCTCTGTGTCGTCAGCAGACTTCGGAATGCTGGATACCCAATCAATATTTGGGTGCCATGGAGTTACTGTGCTACTGGGCTGACCACAGTTAAAAACAAGAAATTACCCTTGGTGAGGCTGACCTGACCACATTTTGTACTAAATTGATCATGTTCGTTTTCCTGACTTTGCTTTTTATTCCAACTTTAACACTTGGCACGAATACTGTGGTGAAATGCATTCATTGCTCTTTCATTTTATGTGTTGCACCAATCTATCAGCGCCAGCAATTCTTTAAAGGCTCCTTTAAAAGTATTTCACCTCCAGCAAGGTTGGTGAATAGAGAAATGAATACATCACGGATCGGTTATGAATTTCAGCCAAGTTAGCAGTTTTCCTCCTGTGGTTAATCACCCACGGAATACTTTGTTTGCTCTTTTTCTTCTTCGTCTTTTAATTTTCAGTCTTGGCAATCTGCGCCAAAGTGACTGGGAGTTATGAAAAGTATGAAGATGTGTTTGTTTCAAATAGCTGGCTGAGTTCTTCATCAGCCGGAGGCCCAGCACAGGTGTGAATATTTGTTTATAATCCAAACACAGCAAAGTAAACGGTTCCATTTTGCACCCTTTTTTTCCCCATACAATGCTATGAATATTTTCTTTGTGATGGTCAGTGACTTTGTTTAACTTGAAAAAAGCCTGAATGGAAAGGAAGGGCCCAGAGACTCAAAAGTATTTGTATAAGGGCCTGAAGTGACTGACGGCTCAACTAATCTGGGCGTAGAGCCCTGACATTTTGTCAGCTCCCCCAGGGAGCCAGACGTGCTGTCCACGACACACCTGTCAAGTGCTGATAGAAAAACAACTCTGTCATACGTAGCCTTTAAGGTTACATATGTGACCCATAACCCTGGAACCCCTTCTGGAGTTTTCCACGGGGTATCAAAATCCTTTCAAATATTTCCAGCTGGACATCTCCCTGAGCTGTCATGGCAGCTCAGCATTTTAGCACTGTGGTCATTGTTGAGGGAATTTCCCCCCCTCCATGTCCCCACCTGCCCTTGCCAAGGCCCAGTTCTGAAATCGCCTTGGTAGCAAGAGAGGGGCTGCCCTCACTGTCTAAAACTCAGCCTTTGCCTCCTAGTTGAATCCAAGTGTCTTCCTGAAAGTAGAATATTTTTGAGGCCACTCAGATTCCTGTCCTCATCTCCAAGGCCTGAAACCCCTGAAGGATCCTGCAAGACGATAAACTTTTCCAAGCTATGACGTTCAGTGTCTTCCAAGGGCTTGTTCTGGTTTCCCTTCTTGCACAAGAGACAGCAACAAAGAGGAAGAAACGCAGATGCCCCTGACGCCAGGAGTTGGTGTTAAAAAAATTCAGTACTGAATTTAAGAAAATTTGCAAGTCTTTGCTACTATCCTGATAACCACCACTAAAGATTAAGGAAGAAGAAAAACAAAAGAAAATGGGAGAAAAAAACCAATACAGGAGACATATCCAGGAGAAGAGAATTCATACCTAAAGCAATAAAATCCTACAAATGGAAAGATGCCTCTTCAGTCAGCAAAGCAAGAAAATAAGATAGTTGATTGAGTCCATTCAGAGTAGTAATCAATGAATTTCATGGAGGAAAACAAAATCACCATAAAACTACGTCAGTTGAACTCCAACAGGGTTCTAAGAGTCCTTGGGTTGGTTACAGCTTTTCTCAAGATAAACTAACATGGCCTTGGACAGAGTGTCCACAAACCAACACATTAGCAACAGGCTAGTTTAAGCCAGAATATGTCCACTTCATCTTCCAGAGATGGTTCCTTTTTTCTCTGGTTTCCCAGATTGTCAGACTAAAAGACCCAAGCATTTGCTGAGCACATGAAAACTCATATTCATAGTTCCTCTATAGAGATTTCCACTGAAATTTCCACGAGCTAAAAAATAACCAAACGAAAGGAAAACCGTGGACTGGATCTTTAGACAGTATTAACGTCATTTCCCTTGTTTTACCAATGAAGAAATTGAGATCCAAGGAAGTGAAGCAGCTTTGCCCCCAGGTTGTAGAACTAGTAAATGACAAACTCTCAATGAAAACATCAATTTCCTTCATTTCTTAAAAGCCTTGGGCACTGCTTCTTTCTAAAGCTGAATGTACACATTATTATAGCCTAAGGATACAAACTATTTTTATAATGTGTGATTGTTTCGAAACAAACTAGTGGCTCATAATAATTACAGTTCTGGGAAAAGTAAACTCTGAAAGATTATTATTTGTTCTCAGGTTTTTGGTTCTTTTTTTTGATGCCATTCATGATAACGTCTCCTTAGGATAGGAATATTAATTCAGCTAGTCCCAGTGCTTGCAATAACTGAAGTCAATGTTCACCCAAACATCTGGAATGTCATATTTTTCCGACTGTCTGTTCTAGGACGACTCTGCCTATAATAAGCTTTGTGACCCGTCCAGCTTCCTTGGAAAGTCAGGTTAGCTCCTCTACCCTCCCTGTGGGAGCCTAGTCTTACTTTTCAGGCATCTTCATCATATTTCCTTTTTTAAAAAATGTTTATTTTATATTGGAGTAGAGTTGATTAACGATGTTGTGTTAGTTTCAGGTGTACAGCAATACATATACACGTATCTATTCTTTTTCAGATTCTTTTCCCATTTAGGTCATTACAGAATAGTGAGCAGAGCTCCCTGTGCTATACAGTAGGTCCCTGTTGGCTATCTATTTTAAATACAGTAGTGTGTACATGTCAATCCCAAACTCCCAATCGATCACGTTTCCTTGTAAGAGACTTGTGTACCATTAGCCTGAAGTGGCTCAGCTTCCTCAGTCCCCAAAGCCCTAGACAGATCAGCCTAGCTCTCATCACCTCGCCCAGGCACCTGCTTGGGCTGGAAGTCAACCCAACTCTCTCGTATCAGAGCAGCGGTCCTCTACCTTGTTATTCAAAGGCTTGAGTCTCAAGATCTCGGAAGTTGCAAAGGAGGAGGGAGGATCGATCTCTGGAAGGAACAATAGAAATGTCCGGGGTCAAATAACATTTTTGCAGATCTGTCGGTTTCTGAATACGTTTTCTGAGACCATTTAGTTCATCTTGAGAAATGCTATTAAAAGGCTGACTGCAAAGGATGGTGCGCTACCCTGCTGCTCCCTACACCGGCAGCAGCAACATCACTTGGGAGTCCATTAGGAATGCAGGACCTTGGGCTGCAGACCCACTGAATTAGAGTGTGAATTTCAATAAGGTCCCCAGGTGATTCAGGTGCACAGTAAAGTGTGAGAAGAGCCCTGGGGTGAAGAGATCCATACGGGTCCCTCCTCAATTTTGCCTCCCTTTTCCCTGGGATTCATAGTCACTGGTTAAGAGGTGAGTCCCTTCCATACATTTCTTTTTTTTTTTTTTTTCTCCACCTGCACCTGGTTCATTCTTTTCCTTCTCTTTAAGTTTCCTTGTCCTGCATGTCCCCCGCCAAACCCCGTCAACTTGACTCCTTAGAATACCATTGGTTTGACATAAACTATCACTTTATATTGTAGTCTTTTTCTAGAAACCTCTCATCCCTTAATAGAAGTCTGCTGTGCAAGTACAGGCCACTCCCTCATGCTTACTTTCTATAACCCAGGACAAAAAGTAAGACTCAGGTTTCCCTTGACTTATCATGGATGCTTCCAGATCACCTTCATTCTGGAACTTTTCTTTTGAGAGTTTCTTAAATACAGCACAGAGAAGCTTGATACATTTGTCTAAGTTAAAATTAAGAACATAGGTTCAACCAAAGACAGCAGGAGCAAATGAAAAAACAGAGGTTTTAACTGCATATATCACTCAGGATTAGTGTCTAGAATATATAATGAAATCCTATATATTAATTAAAAAAACAAATCATACAATATAAAGCAAATGGGAACAAGATACACTGAGGCAATCCACAGACCAGGAAACCTGAACATCACACAAAACATGAGAAGATGTTCAACTCCACTTCAAGTTAGAGAAATATCAATACATGCCAAAACCTTAGTAAGTACAATTTCACACTCAATTAAGAAGTTGGACAATATCAAGTGGGGATGATAATATGAAGTAATGGAAACTTAGACTCCTGGATGGAGTATAAATGTTTTTTTTTTTTTTTTTTTTTTTTAATTTATTTATTTATTTATATCCATTTATGGCTGTGTTGGGTCTTCGTTTCTGTGCAAGGGCTTTCTCTAGTTGCGGCAAGCGGGGGCCACTCTTCATCGCGGTGCGCGGGCCCCCCACTATCGTGGCCTCTCTTGTTGCCGAGCACAGGCTCCAGACGCGCAGGCTCAGTAGCTGTGGCTCACGGGCTCAGCCGCTCCGCGGCATGTGGGATCCTCCCGGACCAGGGCCCGAACCCGTGTCCCCTGCACTGGCAGGCAGACTCTCAACCACTGCGCCACCAGGGAAGCCCGGAGTATAAATGTTGATGACCACATCCGAGAGCAATTTGGCCATATCTAGTTAGCTCAAAAAAAAAAGCCCTTAGCCTAGGACCCGACAGTTTCACTGCTAGGTGAGTCCAGAGCAACTCTCACAGAGATGCACACAGATATGTACAAAAATGTTCACTGGAGCAACAGTGTGAAATGACAAAACTTGGAAACAACTTAATGTTCACTAAAGAGAAGGATAAATACACGGTATATTCATATAGTGAAAAACAATACAGTAGTTATATGTGAATGAACCTGAAGTAGGTATATGTGTATGTGGATATAGATATATATATATATTTATATATCTCAACTTGAATGAATCTCACAATTGAATGGTGAATGAATAAAAGGAAATTGTAGAAAAATGGACAGTATCATTTCTATAAAATTTTAAAACACGGAAAACAAAGCTTTAAGGATACATGTATATGGAGGAAAAACACAAAGAGAGATTGGCAATGATAAGCATTGTATTTAACAGTAGTTACTTTCTTGGGGGCAGCAGTGGGGATGAATCTATGAGGATTTAACCAGGGGGCTACAACGGTGTTGATATAGAGCTTTATTTCTTAAGCTGAGTGATAGATACAAAGGTATTTATTTTATTTTCTTTGTATACTTTTGGGGGTCTAAAATACTGGTCAAAGTAAATGAAAACAAAATAACTTTTCTCTTAGACCACATAACTCAGTCATGTCACCCTGTTCCCACTCTCATCGCCATCCTATATTGATGAACTTTCACCCATACTCAGCCTACAATTTTCCTCTCCATCTTCCCTACCATTACCTGCATGACTGCAGCAGCCCTGTTGCCCCTGGTCCTCCTCTGCCCCAGCAACCTTGACCATCACTTGCCCTAGGAACTCACAAGATGCATTTTGGATCTTGTCTCCTAGCACATCTCCATCCCATATCCCCTGATTATCTCTTTTTCTATTTCTTCCATGTTCTTGCCTAGCTAATCTTCACTCGGACCTCCTGGTGGGCTCAACTTCCTTGACCTACTTTCTTCCTCCAATCCTCTCCTGAGTTCTTTTCTTCTTTTTCAACCACCCTGGACCCATACATAGCCAGCACCTTAGAGCTTTGGTCATACCCGTCTTGCCTAACTCCAACCATCCACTTTTTCTAGTCCTAGCCTAGGATGCTGAATAATGCTAACAGAAATCATGTAACAGTCCTGACCTGAATCATTTCAAATCCATTTCCTCCAGAGAAGCTGGCCTCCAGGCTCTGACACCAGTCTTTTCACTCACTCCTAGTTGAAATCATTCTCAAACTTCAGTACCAGCACTGGCTACCATTGCCTGGAATGGTGAGTTAACTGTGTCCTGCAGAGCTAAGGTTCCAGGAGGGTGCCTGGGGAATAGCTTAGGAGGAGAAGTCTTCTCAGGCTGGCTCGGGGTGCCCTTCCTCATTTTAATCAGGAAAGGTCTGCTTTATCATTTAAAATATCTCTCTTCCGATTAAGATTTTATTTAATTAAAAAAGTGGGGTGGAACTTCCCTAGTGGTCCAGTGGGTAAGACTCCATGCTCCCAATGCAGGGAGCCCGGGCTTGATCCCTGGTCGGGGAGCTAGATCCTGCATGCATGCCACAACTAAAGATCCTGCATGCTGCAACGAAGATCCTGCATGCCGCAATTAAGACCCGGCACAGTCTGGATGCATGCATGCATGCATAAATTTAAATAATTTTTTTAAAAAAGGGGGGGTTTCCTCCTCTTTAAACCTTTGGCTTTCCATTGCACTGGGTATAAAAGCACAAACCCCTTGGCCAGGAGTTTGTGGGGCGTGGCTCCATCTCAGCTCTGACCTCAGGCAGCGCTCCTCAACCCGGGTTTCCCACGCTGCGGTCCCAGGGCCCTTCTGCTCCCATCTCTAGGCCTATGTGTGGTTCCATCTGCTGACACACTTGTCCCTTTGTCCTGTGTGTGTCTGACTCTTCGTTTTCAAAGTCCATCTTAAATGTCACCTCCCCTGGTCTTACTCGTTCTTCTTTATCTCGCTTACCGTCTTCATCTCCTTCATAGCACTTCTTGCCATCTTTAACCAGTTTGGGGTTTACTTCCTCATTTAGTGTCTGTTTCTTGCACCATTAGACTGTAACTCCCCTGTAGGGAGGCAACCTGTTTGTCATGTTTAACGTTTAGGGGCAGGGCCAAAGGGGGGCTTCAGTCCCTCTTCAAGTCCTCAGAGTAGAACCTTCACCTGAGACCACCCCACATAAGTAAGTAATTAAAGGAGAAACCCTGGTTGTGCGCCTGTGGACTCATGGAAAGGGTCCCAGCCCTCCCCCTTCCAGCCAGATGCCACCCCAGGACCTTTGCCACAGAGAAATCTGGGAGCTGCACCGGGACCAGCATCTCCCCAGGGGATCCTATTCCCATGCATAGGAAGCACGCAGGAAATATTTTTTGATGAATCAATAAATTTGTGAAAGTTTGAAAAGCACCAGGCTAGGAAATAAATTTCAGGTCCCCTAGATTGACAGGAGCAAGAAAAGTAGTTGGAGGTCAGCCTTCCCCACCTTGTTCATCACCCACTACCTACCCATGTGCTGAAGTAAGTGCTGAAGGAGTTTAACTGATTTTGAAATAAAATGGTTAATTACTGAAGGGTTTCTGGACACAACTTAAGCATCCTTGGTCCATCTTCAAGTAAGTGGCAAGCCTTTCAAAAGGTTGCAATGGCTGTCATTAGAGCAGGAAGCAACGGCACTACAGGACACAACAGTATTTAGTTACCTCAAATACCTGAGACGGGTAGATGCGATTAGGAGTTTACAAAGTCAAACCCCTAACTGAAAAATCTCAGTTATCCCCCTGCATGTACATGGGGTGCCATGGCTGGCTGCACCTTCGCCTGGCAAGTGCGTCCAAGTACATTTTCTCCCTAAGGTGCCTTTCTCCTGGCCTGTTGTGACTGTCTGCAAGGCTTATAATGGAACATGGAGAGAGAGCAAACATGTGGTCTGTGTGGGTGTATTTGTTTTCCTGTGCAAACAAGATTGAGTCCTTTAGAAGAAATACACAGCAGGAGTTGGCTTCAGGTGAAACACAGGGTAGTACAGCATGGGGGAGAGGAGCTGTGTGAAGGTGGAGGTGGGCGCTGGACGCCCGGGCATGCGAGTCAGCGATCTGGGTCAGTACAGGGAGGTGAGGTGGAGGTTATTGTAGGAGGGCAGGTGAGTAGGATGATTAAGTAGCTACTCTTTTTGAATAACCATCATAAATTAGGTGCAGTGCCCTTTACTTAGAATTGCTTGTTACTTTCAGAAATACTATGCGATAGGTACCTGTTTTTCTAACCATTTTTTAAATTGAAGTACAGCTGATTTACAATGTCATGTTAGTTTCAGGTGTACAGCAAAGTGATTCAGTTATACATATATATGTATATATATATGTGTATATATATGATTGTGTGTGTGTATATATGTATAAATTATTTTTCAGATTCTTTTCCATTATAGGTTATAGCTATGATATTCCTGGGCAGAAAGAAGGAGGTCAGCTGTTCCTCATGAAAGAGGAGTCAATAAATATCAACATAATGTGTAATACACGCCTCACTATGGGTAGAACAGAAACCTCGTCTGATGCATTATAACCAATGCCATTTCTACCTCCAGAGCTTTGCTACTCATAGTGTGAGTAGGCCATCCATAGGTCATCACACAAGAGCGTCACCCCAGATTCACTGAAACAGAACTTGTATTTTATTAATAGGATCCTCAAGTGATTCATACCTGCAGTAAAGCCTGAGAAGTGCTTCCCTACAATTGAACTATGCTATCTTGGCAACTTGGTGAACTCCTATTCATCCCTGAAAGCCCAGCTCAGATATCACCTCTTTTTTAAAGCCTCCTCTAGCAATGCCTGCCAGAGTTAATCACCCCTTCCTCTCTGCTATTTCTCTGGACCTCCTACTTATCTCTATCCTGTGCTCATCACACTGTGTTGTTGTTATGTCCTTGAGGAAATGGGTAACTCTGTGTTCTCACTTTTGTAGTCTAGTGTCAGTCAGTTACGTTATGTTAGGTTATGTTACTTCTATGAGGTAGATTCTAAAAAATATTCAATTACTCACTTTAGTTACTGTTATTCAATTTAAGTCACTCTGGGACAAAAGTTTTAAAATTTTCCTATGCACAAAAATCACCTGGTAAGCTTGTTAACCTGGGGGACTGTGGACCCCACTCCCGTAAATTCTGATTCTGCATTTTTAATTGGGCCCCAGGAATCTGCATATTTAACCAGCAGCCCTAAGGATTTCTGATGCAGATGGTCAATGTAAAACTCCAGTTTAGAAATATTTCTAAATCGGAGTCTGGGATGCTGAGATCCTGGTCTCCTGGGCTGCTACTGCCCTGCTCATTGCACTGGTCTCTACATCCTCCGCATACCAAAATAATGGACCAAATCCATCAGTGAGGATGTACATTTGGATGTACATCAGTCCAAGTACATTTGGACTATGTTTCTGTAAGGATGCCTGTATAGAGGAATGAACATGTGCTCAATTTCAGGCCAGATCAGTCTGAATTATTCAACACTGATGAGCAGCTCCACCGTCATGAAGATCTCCCTCTTGACACCGACCCACTGGCTCTTAGGACCCACTCCAATATTCTGGAAACGCATGAATATTTTCCACATGCACAGCTGAATGTGTGAGTGCTGCTATGGGCCAGGCAACAGATAATATTTCATTTAATTCACGCAATGCTAGGAGGCAAGGGACACTATTACCTTTTAATGATAAGGTCACCGAGCCTCAGGGACATTTTGTGACTTTCTTGGAGTCACAGAATTAGGAAGGGGCTGAGCCAGGAGTCAAAGCCTGTTTTGTCTGTTTCCAAAGCTGTTGTTGCCTTCCTGTTTGCCAGACTGTCTCTCTGTTTCTTCAGCTACACTTTCCACACAATAATCCCCCAGGGACTGGCATAGCTGCTGGGGATGGTGAGAGCCCTTCACAGTGTCCGTTCACTGCATTCCTACCCTAAGCTGTGTATGTAACCAGCTGTAGAGTACACCTGTACCAACGGAATGTCTTGACCTCCTACTTATCTCTATCCTGTGCTCATCACACTGTGTTGTTATGTCCTTGAGGAAATGAGTAACTCTGTGTCCTCACTTTTGTAGTCTAGTGTCAGCCAGCCACGTTACTTCTATAAGGTAAGTATCTCCAGCTGTAGAGTACATCTGTACCAACAGCATGTCTGGAAACACAAAGAAGTCATCTCTCTCCCTCCCTAAGAGAATTTTTAACTAGTTCGACTTTTCCCTTAACTGGCACTCTGAGTCCATGCATACCTCCATGGAGTAACAGAAACACGGACACATAGTTTTGAGTTGTCATAACAACTGAATCAAATCACAACAGAGCAGAGACAATCAATTTTTGCAGTTGGTTGGGAAGACAACTAAGAAATTGGATGGGTGGCACTTATTTGGTTAACTGTCTAAAGTTCTCAGAGCTTCAAAGCAAAGTTGCTTTTTTGGGGGCGGGGTTGTTATTTTGGGGGTAGGAGGAAAGAATGAGTTAAGCAAATTATGGTATACCCGTAAAAGGAGACACCATGCTGCTGGATTTTTTCATTGTCTAGTACAGGGAGGGCACAAAGTTGAGCACCATACACACAGTGCCTTCCCTCACTTGACTGTATATTGGATGAAGCAGAACGATCTAGATCTATACATTCTGTCTGTGATCCAAAATATGTTATAAAAATGCAATATGTGATTTGCAGAGTATATAAAAAGATTAAAATGTAAAAAAAAACCATATGTGTGTGTACAAATGAATTTGCCAGAGGGTTATACACAGCATTATTCACGGCAGTTATCTTTGCAGACTAGGAATGAGTTTGGGTTGGGGATGGGGGAATGCATGGGAATGGTGGACTTAATACATTTTTGTGGCAGGGACTGCCAACTGCCTGCCCTCAAATCCCTTCTTCGGTCCAAAAAGCAAAACAGAATCTTTCCCAGACTCCTCGTGGCTCGGTGTAGCCATGTGACTAAGTTCTGGGCAAGCTGTAGGTTAGAAGTGTTGTGTAGATCAGCTAGGAAGGCTCGTTAAAAGGGAAGGGACTAGCCCTTTTGCCCATGTTCCTTCCTGCTGCCTGGACTGTGGATTCAAGGTGGAGCTCCAGCAGCCATCTTGGACCATGAGGACATCTTGAGTGTAGAAGCCACAAACTGGGATATTAGGATGAAACAGCATGAATCTCCTCCATGCCAACCGCCACTGCTCTGCTGTCTACTATGGGAACCACGAGCCACGTGTGACGTCTTAGCTTTAGATCAATTAAAATTACATAAAATTTAAAAATTCAGTCCCTCAGACCAACAGCTACATTTCAAGTACTCGATAACAACCCAGTGGTGGCTAGTGGCTATCAAATTGGACAACACAGATAATAGAACACTTCCATCATAGCAGCAAGTTCTGTTGGCTACTGCTGTTCTACTGCTTGTTTCCAGACTCTACAAGAGAGAATAAAGCCCCAAACATTTATGTCTTTGTTACCTGTACCTGAATTGAACATACCCTGTACAAATTCTTTTTCTCACAAGAATATATATCAGTTTTATGATATAAAATGAACAGAGTTTTAAATACACAATCAAACATCAAACATGGATTAAAACAGATAAAGATATACTATAAATAATCTGGTCTGATTACTTAAAAATAGAAAAATATTGTATCAAAAATAGATTTTTTAAAACACTAGGTATATGAGAGATCTGGAAAACTGTAAACTTTACATTTGTTTCCTTGTTCTAAAGCAAAAGGCTGGACACCCAAAGTTTATACAACCTTCACTTTGAGTTGACAAAGACCACACACCAGGTAGGCATATACATTTCTACAGAGTTGTTGTCTACATACTCAGCCATGGAGCATATTAAGAATTTTCTGAGAGATACAGTTAACATTCATGGGAGACATTTTTATAAGGATAAGATATGGTCTGGTGCTCTTTAGCTATTCCTCAAACTCTCTGCTGTTTGCATTTTGAAAATATACACTGCCATTACATTTTAAATACACTGCGTCATACAGTGTGCTGTCTTTGAACCTGCAGCAAAATTATGATTCCATTGTGTATTTTTAAAGATTAAATATTTCTCATATTTTTGCACTACAGCAAGCAAACCAAAGGCTTTTAGCATTCCAGGTCATGTAGATGATTTCAACAAGGTTGTTTATTCTCCGTACAACGTGTGCGGGATTCAGGAGAATCATTTCCATTCTTACATGAAGGTGCCACCCAGGTAATCTTTGGCAAATGATTGTCAATGCATAGTCTGATCTGCCTGGAAAATGCAGCATACAAAATCCATTCACCAGGCTTAGGGAACACCAAGGGCAGATAAAGCAAGATTCTATGGGGGATGCTTATAACAAAACAGAAAAATCTTAAACTTTCTTTCAACAGGGTACCAAATATACTAATTCCCAAAGCCCCCCTTATCTGGTACTCTGCCAGCACAAACCAAGGACATGTGTCTTTTTTCTCCTCCCCTTGGGGTGTGTGTGTGTGTGTGTTTGCGCGTGTGCGCGCATGTATTTTATCCTTCAGGTCATGATGATTTGACATATTTGCTGTTTCTGCACATTTTAACTTTCTAATTCCACTGAAAGTCTTAGAGGCTCCTTCAGATGAGAATTGAAAGCCGGGCAAGTGTGTTCCTGGTCGGCAGTTGGCGCTCTTATAAAATCCCTTTTTCACCCCGCTGGGAAAGGAAGTGGTTTCAAAGGTGGGCTTTCTCTGACCACCATCTCCTTTTGACCTTTGTCTGAGAAACAAAGGGATGAGAGCAAAGAGTGAAGATGGTTGAGGGGCAGAATTTGGAGAGAGGGCTCCAGATCCCACTCCTGATATTGACTTAAAATCTCCGAGTGTTGTGTATTTCCTGCTAGCTCCATCAGCAGTGGTAATATTTTAGTGTAAACTTTAGGATCTTGGGCTACTGTTCATTCAACACAAAACCAAGTCTGACATCCAGAAAAATATTAGTGAGCAACTTAAACTTTTACTGAAGTCTCTGGAAATATCACGCAAAGGGGATTACAATCCCACCCATGGAAACTTCAGACAGTCCTCTTTCCCCTCTTTGTCCCACTGTCTCTGGAGTGCAGCCAACTCTTGTTGCATCTCCCAGACCCCATGCTTTCCAAAATCCCTTGAGCCTGGCTCCTCCCTGAGATCTGCCCCTCAGCTTTTCACCAAGAGGGTCTTAGTCTTTTCTCATGTAAAGATTTCTAGATTTTCTGGCTATCTTTCAATTCTCCTTTTGCTATTATCAGCATTAACACAACTGAAGGCCCTAGAGGCAAACCCAGGCACCCCCTGGGAAGCAGTGGGAAGGGGAGAGCCTGAGGAACTTGCCTGCTGATGTTGATTTCTGTGGATCTCGACTACAAAACCTCTGAAGAACCTTCTAACTCATCTCCTCTTCTTCCAACCTCCTTGACCCCTTAACCTTAGCTGATCTTCAGCTTCGCTAGTTGCTTTCCAAGCCCAACACTGGCCACTCTCCCGCCTCCCTCTGTTATGTGGCCTTGAGCTACTCACTCCCATGCTAAACCCTTGGTTCCCCCTCCTACACTGTTGGTGGGAATGTAAGTTGGTGCTATGGAAAACAGTGTGGAGGCTCCTCAGAAAACTAAAAATAGAATTATTCTATGATCCAGCAATCCCACTTCTGGGTGTATATGCAGACAAAACTATAATTCAAAAAGATACATGTACCCCTATGTTCATAGCAGCACTATTCACAGTAGCCAAAACATGGAAACAACCTAAATGTCCATGGACAGAGGAATGGATAAAGAAGATGTGGTACATATATACAATGGAATATTACTCAGCCATAAAAAAGAAAGTATGCCACTTGCAGCAACATGGATGCAACTACAGATTATCATACTAAGCGAAGTAAGTCAGAAAGAGAAAGACAAATACCATATGATATCACTTATATGTGGAATCTAAAATATGGCATAAATAAACCTATCTACAAAACAGAAACAGACTCACAGACATAGAGATCAGACTTGTGGTTGTCAAGGGGGAGCGGGGTGGGGGAGGGAAGGACTGGGAGTTTGGGATCACCAGATGCAAACTAGTATATATAGGATGGATAAACAAGGTCCTACTGTAGAGCACAGGGAACCATATTCAATATCCTGTGATAAACCATAATGGAAAAGAATGTAAAAAAAAGAATGCCTATATGCGTATAACTGAGTCACTTTGCTGCACAGCAGAGATGGGCACAACATTGCAAATCAGCTATACTTCGATAAAAATAAATAAATAAAATTAAAAGCAAACTCTTGGTTCCCTCAGCTGGAGACAAGGCACCTGTTCTGGAAGTTCTCTGAGGTTGAAGATTCAGGTCATGCTGCTTAAGAAAAACACACCTGACTTAATTAAAAGTGAGCACCTGAGCACAGGTTACTCTTCCGCTTTTAAACTATTTTTTAATGGCACATGTCACACATGAGTATTTACTCCTGTACCAAATGAAAACATTAGAGATAAGACTCAAATGGTTCCTTCCTCCAACCCTAACCCATATCACCTCCATGTTTTGAGAGCAAAGAAACACAGAAACCCCCAAACTTTATTCACTGCACTTCTTTAGGAGTTTGATCTGTCCTTTTTCTGATGGTTTTCTGTTTTTATACACATAGGAATACCCAAAGAAACTCTATAATATTGTTTCGTGAGGTTTTAAAAAATGGATACATGCTGTTTCTGCACATTTTTATTTCCCAGTTCTATTGAATGTCTGAGATGCTCATCAAAATGGGAGTTGAAGGCTGGGCAAGTGTATTCCTGGTAGGCAATCTGATGCTGTTAGGAATATAAAAATAAAAATATAAATGGAATACTGTGCTTAGAGTTTTTCACATTCTTTTTGTCCTTAATATCAGTTGTTACAGAAGAACATAAATCATTCTTTATAACAGCTGCATCATATTCCATGTACTGCTGCTACTACTACTAACAATTTATTGACTGTTGACAATTTGCCAAGAACTGCTCTTACTTCATCCTCATGAAACGGCATGAAATAAGCAGCCGACACTGGTCCCATTTCACAAATGAGAAATCTTAGAACCCGTAGAAGAAGACCATGCTTTATTTCGTCTACTGCTGGACATTTACGATGTTTCCAATTGTCTGCTATGACAAACATGCTACCAAATCTCCTTGCCCAGGTGTAGGTAGGATGAATATGAGCAGGGGAAGAGCTGAGGGGGAAGGTAAGTGCATTTTTTTGGTTTAAGACATTCTTCCAAACCGCCCTGGATGATCATATCAAGTGACTGTGAACCCTGAGAAGGAAGAGGATGGGGTATGGAATGGGGGGTGGGCTGGCAGGAGGGCCAGCTCTAAAGGAGGTGGCTGAAGGGACATCCCAGACTCCAACTTCAGCCACTTTTCAATTGCGCATAAGAACAATCCTGGGTAAAAGCAGGAGTTTTCCACTATTTCTCCTAAGTCCCCTAAACCCCAAGGCATCTTCTCACTTCTGTTCTTTCTCCCCAGCCCCTAGGACCTTCCACCCACCCAACGGTGCATCTGGGCACCAGCTGTGCCAGCTTTGTGAGGCTTGGGAGAGACGTCAAGCCCTTCAGTATTTACTTTATCCTGAGAACATTCAGGAAGGTAGACAGACCTCCGTCCCTATGCACCATTTACACAGATGTCAGGCTGGGGGTGTGGGTTCATTTTTCATTCTTTAATCCTCAGGTATGAATTAAACCATAACCTGCCTTGCCGACACCACGGCATCAATATTTTCTCAGACTGGAACATGGTCTCCCTGTTCTTACCCACCCTTTAAAAATAAACTTAACATATGGCGTTTGTCTTATGGCAAAGGAATGCGATATGTTTTTTTCTTGACATACGACTCAATTCAAACACTAGGCAAAACTTTGATATTTCAGAGGAGTCTGCAGTTGGAGGGAATATGCTTGCTACCTTCCCCATTAAACAGACTAATTCCTTGAGGGCAAACTATCCAAGTTTCTCAGATAGCTGAGCTCCTTAAATCACAATACGGGTCACGCAGACCCTAAAGTAGCGCTGGAGACTCCATAAGACATCTTAAAATAGTCAGAACTAATAGGTAAAATGCACACAGTTTGAGAACAACTGTGATGATGTTTATACAGTTTTCTCAGTGACCATACAATGCTTGACCAATCATCAAACACACTCCAATGTCACAACAAAAACGGATGCCAAGGAAAGAGGAACTTGGGTGCATAGTAAAAGCCTGCAAGCAAATACAAGCAGAACAATGAGTTTTAAAAGTAACTACCACTTACTGAGATTTCATAATATTCCCGTTGCTTTGCCTACAGGCCCATATTCAGTACTCACAACGGTCCTCTGAAGTGGGAAATGTTATTACATTCTTTTCACAGAAGAGGACATGGAGATTTAGAAGGCACAGTATTTTGCCCAATTTATACAGCTATTAAAGGATAGAGGCGGGATCCAAATCCACTTCTGTATGATTCCAGAACCTGGCTCCACTCTGCTAATACACAATAAAGGCTTATTATGATATGTCATCAGAGAGAGGAGCTTTTAAATCCCATCTCTCAGAGTCTAACTATAATTCTGTGAATTTTACCTCTAAGTAACTTCACAACTTTCTAACCACCTGCCTTATTTCAGGTCTTCCTGAAATGCACCTTGTGCATTGAAGGAGCCTCCTAGATGCTCACTCTACATCTTAATTTATTCTCCAAGGCTCCTGGAGAGAATTTATTTCAGGGGAAAAAAATATCATCATGGGCTCACTTGCTCAAAAATCTTCAGTGGTTCTTATACATCTTCAGCGGTTCCTATGATGGCTTAGACAGTGTTCCACGGACAAAGAGCATTCAATGGACACCTACTTATGATGAGACATTTTCCAACTCTCCTTTTCCTGACACAGCTTCTGAAATTAAGTATGTGAGGTCACACCTATAGCGCAGGTGATGTTAAATACTGGAAAAGTACTATCTTTAGAGTCTGCAAGACTTAAGCTCCATCTTTTTAAGCTCTATGACTTTGCAAGAGTCACCTTACCCATCTGATTCTTCTTCCTCATGTGTCCCCCTTACCTGGTCAGCGTGAGGCTAGAGGGAGTGTCTGCCTGAGGTACATGGGATTCTTTTTTTTTTTAATCTAATTTTTATTTTATATTGGAATATAGTTGATTCACAATGCTGTGATAGTTTCAGGTATACAGCAAAGTGATACAGTTATACATATATCAATACATGTGTCTATTCGTTTTCACATTCTTTTCCCCTATAGGTTATGACAGACTATTGAGTAATGTTCCCTGTGCTCTACCATAGGTCCTTGTTGATGATCTATTTTATATCTAGTACGATATCATTATTAATACATATTGGGAAAACATCTCATCAGTCATTCACATCTCAGTAAATCAACAGGTCTGGACCATTTTCCGTGTGACAGTGAGGTGGGAACAGGATATTTAGTGAAGAAAGGTTTTTGTGGTTGAGAAGGAGGAGAAGGCCCTCTTGGAGCATGAAGAAAGCTGGTAGTGAAAAGATGTCCCTGTGGTGGACCTGGCATCTTGGGACTGTCTGTGGGAGGACAGAAGCTCCTAGAAGAGGAAAGAAGAATGCTTCACAAACAAGTGGAAAGGCCCCACAGCCACACCTAGTTGACTTACTCACTTTGCTTAGGGATCCAGATGGCACTGTTGTTGGCCTGGGGGAAGAAGGAACACAATGAGGGGGATTCAGCTACCTTGGCCACCCTTGCCTAAAGCAATTTGATCCTGGGGACTTCGGGGGAATTTTCAGGTTCCTCTTCTTGAGAAACAAACCATCCCCAAAGAGCAATGATTTATTATTTCTCCCAATATGGTGGGTTGGCAATCTAGGTGGTTCTTCTGCTGGTCTTGCCTGGGACTGCTCTTGTAGCTGCAGTTATCTGACTGTTCGACTGGGGCTGGAAGGTTCAAATGACTTCATTTACATGCCCGGCAGTTGGTGCTGGCTGCGGATGGGCAACGCCTCAGCTCTCCTCTACCTGCCTCCCATCCTCCAATGGACCACACGAGGCTTCTCCACAGGATGGAGGTCTCAGGGTTCTAAGAGGCTGAGAGCTCCAGCCGCAAGGCCTCTTGGGGCCCAGGTTTCAGAACTTGTACAACATCACTTCTACCACATTCTCTTGGTCAAAGCAAGTCACCAGGCCAGCACAGATCACAGGGGATGGAGCAACAGGTCCTGCCTTTTGTGGGGAGGAGTGGCAATATCATACTGCAGAGGTGCACGGACAGGGGGGCATGATTCACTTGGGGCCATTCTGGTAACAGTCTACAACAGGCTATTCAGGTAATCTACAACAGGATATTCTTTCCTACAGTCACTATTTCCAGAAAGTTCTGTCCCCATCAGCCTAAAATTTGTTTTACCTACAAACTACATGGTTATTTGGTATTCTGGGGTCAACAGGATAGTCAATGGCCTTTCGTCAGTGTGGTCAGTTACTGACGAAACAAGGGGCAAGGCCAAGCCAGACACTTGCTGCTAGAGCCTTTCTGGGTCTTTGAATCAGCTTCTCTGAGCTCCCTGCTCCTTCTCCTTGCTGATAAGCATATGTGCTGTACATGGTATAGGTATATGATGTTGACCTAAGGCATACATAAGGAAAAAGCAAAATTATTTTGATACTTTAAGAGGATTTTTATCATCTTTAGGAAGGGGATGTAATTCTAAGGACTATTCTGTAACCGTAATACAAGCCAGCACTCCATGGGCCCAGTCTTGGAGAGGTATCACATTGAAAGATACCAAAAGTATAAATCATTCTAATCTTAACTTGCCTCTGTTGAGGAACCTTAAAGAAGATTCACTTCCTAAGTCAAAGCACCATCTCCTCTCAGCTGCTTGGTTGGTCTCACGATCTCCTTCTCCCTAACCCTCACTCTCCACTTTCTCCCCAGACTCTTTTATACTCCTAAATGGTAGCTCACTCTTCTCTGCCCTCACTCTTGCCTCATCCACGTGAGTTTTTTCTTCTAGAAGTGGCTCTCAGAGCTCTCTGAGACAAATCCTCACTCTGAGTCCTTCTTCCTGTTGATTAGCTTATGGTTTCTTCACTTTGGTACTCATGACACTTGGGGCCCTATAATTCCTTGTTTTGGGGCTGTCCTGTGCATTGAAGGATGTTTATCAGCATCCCTGGCCTCTACCCACTAGATGCCAGTAGCACTGCCCCTTAGTTATGGCAACTGAAAATGTCTTTGGACATTGCTCAATGTCTCCAGGTGGCAAAAGCAACCCCAGTTGAGAACTGCTGGATTATCCCAATCTGTATATGAAAAGCCCTGGGAGATTGGGGTGGAGTGGCAAAATGCTTTGCCAGGGCAGTGGCTAATGCCAGAGTTTTCCATGGTGGGAGGGGAAGGGAAATAAATTAAAAAATATATTTAAATAAACTAAAAAATAAAGTGTGTTTTTATTATAGTACCGTGATCCGACAGTGTGGTCAGGAAATGAAAATGACTCAAAGATGAGTTAAATCACGTGCTCTGAGCTCCACGTGAGAAAAGCACGAGAAGCTAACACAAGGATATCACCTGGTCCTATAAAACAATCAGGGACCTTGGGTTCAGGTGTGAGAGCTGCCACTTGTTATCAGATTCAGCAGGTGTGGGCTGGGCCTTGGGCATGAGTGTCTGAAAAGGCTTCTTAGGTGTTTCTGATGTGCACTTCTGGTTAAGAAGCTCACTTTTAAAGAGTCAATAAATGGAGGCAGCTATGGTGGAGAGCATATTAGAATGCAAGATGAGAGACCTGGGATCTCTATCAGGTGGATCGCTAAATAGCTGTGTGACCTTGACAAAGGCACTTCACCCTCCGGGACTCACTTTTCTCATCCTCCAAACAAGGGTACTGGACCAAATCAGTGTTTCCTCAAGTATGGTCCAGGACCACCTGGGATGCTGGTCAAAATGCAGATATCTGGACTTCAGTGAACACTGAATAAATTGGAATTGCTCAGGGTGAGGACCTAGAGAGATCTGTATTTTAAAAATGCACCCTAAATTGTTCCTATGATAAGGCACTTACAGACTATTTCTAGGTATGAGATTGTACGATAAGCTTTGTTGTCATCATACCTACCTATGATATAAATATTATTATTATGCCCACTTGACAGATGAAGAAACTGAGAGTCACAATGATTAAGTGACTCTCTCAAGGTCTCAGGTGTAATAAGTGTGGGGAGCCAGGTTCCAATCCAAGTGGTCTGGCTGCAGAACCCCAGCCCCTGCATTGTACACTCTGCCTCTCTTGAACACTGATTTTTGAGAACCTCTGGATCCTAACCATTTCTAAGGCTCCTGATACCTTGCAAATCTGAAGACTAATTAAAGTTCTTCCTACTATCTGCCTCTACTGTAAGCAGTGATGGATTCACGAAAAGGCAATTTGGGTGGGGGGAGCAGGGGAAGGACGAAAAGGATTCATTAACATAAACATGAGAAGAACGTGGATTCTAAATATGAGCAGTTTCTCTTATTAAGCACCTTTCTCCAGGCCATCATGGCTAATTCATTGCCATATTTCATTACAGAAACTAACTGAAAGGTTATAAGTAAATACTTTTCAGTCAGAAGTTGCAGTTAATTTCAACTTCAATACTTATTAATGTTTGACTTAATGCTGATTGATCATGAAATTCCAAGAAGTCACATGGAGACTGGTTTGCAGTTTTATACTCATGCCCACCCTCTCTCCTAGATAGACTATTTCAAACAGCTTATTGGAGAGTCCAGGAGAGGCATTTGTTTTGATTTCCCTCATTAATGTTTTCTCCTTTCAGGATAAATCACGGAGAATGCACAGCAGGCTGAACATTTGCGAGCAGAATCCGCAAAATAAAGTCAAATTCAGCAATAATCCGGTTATACCTATTCATCATGTCTAGTATTACTGACAATATTCAGACAATGTAATTCCTATTACACCTGCTTTCAGAAAAAAAAAATCTAGTCAGTAACCCTAAATTAAATTAACATTTTTAGTGTACATAATTTGTAGTTCAGAATGAGCTATAATTATCATTTAGGGAAACCATATGGAAAGCATTACCAGCCTTCACTAAGTCTTGGGTTTTAACAGTGATGCATGACTCAAAATGCTTTATCCAAACAGGTTGTAAATTCTGAGACAAGCAAGACGCTTTTCAGTCATTTTTATATTAATTCCAAATGAAGAATTCATTGTCTTTTCAAATTACAATAAATTGGAGAGCAATTTCCCGCTAAGCAAATCAAGGAAATTGAAAAATTACTTCTCTGGGAGCTGTTTTCCACAGCTTTCTTTTTTGTTTTTAAAGGCTCTTTTTAAAAGACCTATTTTTATTATTCTTGATGCGTATACTAATAGACATTTGCATGGCTGCAACAATTTTCTTCCCCTTCTTTAAAGTGGAACGTACACGCTGAAAAATGTTTAATGTTCAATGTAATTTCATCTTGGGGGGAGTCTGGAGCCTGCAGTGAGAGCTCACATTTAAGAACCTCAAATAATATTTAGAAGATTAGCTTCCAAAGCTACTGCCCTTCTCTCTCAACGATGTACTTTACTTCTCAGGGAACCACAGAACTGTTAGTGTCACAGTGAGGCCAAGGATTCACTAAAGCTGTGCCTTGTGGGCACTCAGGTGTCCTTGAAATTCTTGGGATTGTTAAATGAATCTGAGATTTAGAATGCTGTGCATAATAATCCCGTAAAATAGAGAGGAACTGCTAACAAATAAAGGACAATATTGAAAACCAAAATGGGGAGAAGAAATAAAATCCAAGAAATAGTGTTGTTGCATAGGAGCTAACAAAAAGCAAACAAAACAAGTCTTAAAAATGATGTTTGCTTTGCCTTTTGAAAATCTACTCCTGCCCCTGCTCTCCTCCACCCCCTACACCTGCTCTATATAGAAACATGGGAAGATTCTCTAATGAGCAGGGGCACGTCTGTGGACTGACAGTTTTTGCTCAACCAAACCAGGAGAACATTTTGATTTACTCTAGAGATGGACTTGGTCTCTGTTTAGGTTATCTGGACCCAGAACTCTCTGTGCAAGGCCTATTTTGATGGATCTCGACAGTATGGAAGTTTCTGACTTCGTTTCACAGGGTACTGAAAACGAGTCAGGAACTTTCCATCCTCCAGGATGCTGTTTCTGCAGAAAGACTGGTTGGTGAGCACCAGGACCAGAGCACTCCCAGTCTGAAGAAGAGTTTGTCCGGGGGTAGGGTGGCGGGGGGGTGGCCTCACGTGGTAGGAGGAGTTGATTGAATTTTAAAGGTCTTTTCTGAAGGTGTCATGGGGTTTCTCTGAAGGCTGCCCTGTTGACAGGATTTGGGCTTGGGTTGGTTACTGGACATTGGCATTTATTTAATTTGGTGATTCGCAACTTGGGGCAAACCAAGAGACGGACACAGGATATCAAAGCACTGATTGACTGAATGACTGTTGCCCTTATGCAATTGTCCTGTTTCTGTAGCATGAAATAGTCTTATTTCACTTCGTTTTTATACTGTGAAGTTGGATGAAGAAGAAAGAAAACTGGGAAGAATAGTTTATATACCGTAAAGAAGTAACTGTTACCATATGAAAAATTTTCCTCATTGTTTCCTCATGCCAATCAATCCTCCCAATTTTTTTTGTTTTTTTATAAATCATATATTTTTATTTATTTATTATTAATATTTTTAAGTTTGTCCGCTTTTATTTTATTTTTATACGGCAGGTTCTTATAAGTTATCTATTTTACACATATTGGTGTATATACGTCAATCCCAATCTCCCAATTCATGCCACCACCACCGCCCTCCTCCCAGCTTTTCCCCCTTGGTGTCCATATGTTTCTTCTCCACATCTGTGTCTCTATTTCTGCCTTGCAAACCTGTTCATCTGTACTATTTTTCTAGAATCCTCCCAATTTGTGCCAATACAAATACAAACACAGACTTCTTAGATTTAATGGTGAAAGTCAGCAATATACCAAGGACAACTAAGTCCAAAGCCAAGTCACACATTGTCTTAGAGATCAGCTACAGAACAATGTTGCCTCCCAAGCTCAATTCCAGACAGAAACCAAAGAGGTTTGGCTTTAGCTAAGCACAAATACGGCCTCATGCTAGCAGACAATTCCCAGTAAGATTTTATGCAGTTTGGAGAAAGATCACGAGATAGCTCATTATAGATCTTTACCAAGCACAAGGAAGAGGACAAACTTTCCTTTTCTTTTTCTTTTCCTTTCCTTCCTTCCTTCTTTCTTTCCTTCCTTCCTCCCTCCTCCCCTCCCTCCCTTCTTTCTTTCTTTTTCTCTTTCTCTTTTTTTTTTCTCCTCTTCCACATGTTAAGCGTGGTTTACTTATAGTATAAATTTAGAACCACTGGAAAAATGTTTAACATGTTCCTCTTGAGGATTCTCAGAATAGCGATCCATCCAAAGATTCCATCCCATTTCTTCTCTGTCTATATATAAAGTACATCATGCCTGTTACATAGCAAGTATTAGAAGTATGTTTACTATTCTTCTAATGATTACTGTGAAAAATAAATGAGATGATGTATGTAAATCCCTCAGCAAAATGCCAGCCATATAATATGTGCTCAATAAGTGGCACTGGATATAGATATACATTATTATAAATTATATAATATAAATTGTTATTGTTATTATGCTTGTTTTTGCTTGGCAAACTTCCATTTATCCCCTAAAACTCCAACTTGAGTTCAACCTTCAGTCACCCCCAAATAGAATTGATTACTATTGTCTGCACTTGGATACTTACATATTATAGGAACTTATTCTATTGTATTATGATAAGTGGTTCACTGGTATGTCCCCTTTGATAGGTCACGGGGTCCCTGAAGGCAAGGATTCTGCCGTATCCAGCATCAGACTTCCTACAACCCACAGGGCCGTGTCTGGCCATGTGGTAGGTGCTCAATGACATCTGTTAAATTGAACAACAGTACTGGCTAGAGACAAAGGGAAAGCTCCCATCTTCATGCCCAAATGAAGATGGGAATGTAGAGAATGTTTTTCTTCGTAAAAAGAAATCTCAGGGGCTTACTTGAAAATAGGCTGAGTGCTTACGGAAACGAGTGCCAAAAGCAACGTATAAGCAACTCGGGCCTGGTGCAGCCCCAATGCCAGAAAGTATCCCAGCCTCTCCCTTTGCCTCAGCAGCTGCAGCACAGATGGGGATGAGTGTGCCTCCATCACGCTGCCTCTGGGCTGAGGAGAAGGGGCCAGGCTCCAAAAGAGAAAGAATGTTTTTCTCCCACACGTTCGTTTGAAAATACAATTTTCCTTAAAGATCACTGCCGCTGTACCAGCATGACCTGATGTGAGCTTTGGTGCTCACGGGGGGAAAGCAAGAGTCTACCGAGGACTGAAAATGATCCCTCACGCCAGCTGTGAGGCTGCCACGGGAGCCATCTTGCCTAAAGATGTCTTTTCATCTTCTCCAAGGTCTTACATTCTCTTCAACCCACAGGGTGATGTGATGGGGACAAATGTAGTCAGAGTGGCAGGAAGCATCTGAGCAGAGAGCTGTGGTCCAGAAAATGTCCATTTATGGGGCTGAGTCTGAAAAAAGTGCAATAGTTTGGCCCCATATGACTGCTACACAAGCAAACTTCTGAGCAGCTGTGTGCGGTAGGCCCTACGCCGACTGTGCCCCAGGCTGAGAGAATGGTCTCCATCTCTGCCGCCTGGCTGCAAGAAAGTTCTGCAAGTTAGCCGGCTGACGTTACCCGCATCATCAACCATCCCATCCCCAGGCCACGAAACACAGGGCAGCTTTTCTTCTTTCTCCGATTAATGAACTAATTGATGCATCCACTCCATGTCAACAGGGGTGCTTACCAGGCATGGTGTGAGGTGACATACAAAGTTGAAGAAGTGGTTGTCCTCAAGGAATTCCCAATCTTGCTGGTGACAAGCACTGTAAACATGTGATTATAACAGTTTTGATCAGTCCCCAAAGGAAAATAGGCTCAAATAGTTATCAACAGGGGCACAGGAAGAGTAATTCTGCCTGACTTTCCTGGTGAATTGGTAAGATGAAGGTCTCTGGTCCACTGGGGGACCCTGGAGGTGATTAATACTAAGTATGGATTCTAGAAGAAGAATTCACTATCAGTAGAGGCCATTTCTTTACAAACTGTTCAAAAAGCCAGCAATGATACCATAGGTCTCAGGGTAACAGCTTGTTTACGTTGAGCTTTTCCTCATAAAAATGGGTGGGTGGTTTACAGGATTTTAATGGCATTTGTTTAGCACCGTCATCATCTTAATTGCCTCCAGGTACTAGACCCCTGCACACATGGTTCCAATCCAGAAAATGTTTTCTGTATGATAACCATGTCCCCGTGCCTCTCATTCCTTGCTTAGTTCAGCAGAAAGCACATCTAAGCTTGGCAGTCCGTCTCCACGCTTTCTGGATGGCCATTTGTACTAACTCTGTGAAGGTGTTCCAGGCCCTGGGAAAAATGTCTACGCTTCCCTTGGGAAGCTGGTGGTCAGGGCAGAGGAAATTCAAGACAGCTGATAAGAACAATGTGTTGTCTTGACCTCCAAACACAAACCCTGCTAGCATCCATTACAAGGGGTGGATAGAAAATGGTCCATGGATAGAAGAGTTTGGGAACCTAGTCTAACCTCTGGGGTGGTCTCAAACTATAATGGGTATGTGAAAATGCAGATTCTTTTGTCCCTGAGAAGTTCTGATTTGTGTCCTTCAGAGTCTTTATACTGAAGCATCTTTTAGGACAAATATATCCATGGGCAGTAAGGATCATCTTCTACAGAAACGTATTGATGGAATGTGGTGTTACCATGTCTTTGTTCCGTTTCTATCTCTTATCAAAAAACCCTCTCGCTGATGCTCAGTATTGTTAATCGTCAGGGAAATGCAAATCAAAGCCACAAGGAGATATCATCTCATACCTGTCAGAATGGCTATCATCAAAAAGAACACAAATAACAAATGGTGGTGAGGATGCAGAGAAAAGGGAACTCTCCTACACTGTTGGTGGGAATGTAAATTGGTGCAGCCACTGTGGAAGACAGTATGGAGGTTTCTCAAAAAAAACTAAAAATAGATTTACAATATGATCCAGCAATTCCACTCCTGGGTATATAGCCCAAAACACCCCAAAACGCTAATATGAAAAGATACATGCACCCCAATGTTCACAGCAGCACTATTTACAATTGCCGAGATATGGAAGCAACCTAAATGCCCATCAACACACGAACGGATAAAAAAGAGGTGGTGTATACACACACACACAGGAATACTACTGAGCCATAAAAAATGAATGAAATATTGCCATTTGCAGCAACATGGATGGACTTGGAGGGCATTATGCTAAGTGAAATAAGCCAGACGGAGAAAAACAAATACTGTATGATATCACTTATATATGAAATCTAAAAAATACAACAAACTAGTGAATACAACAAAAAGGAAGCAGACTCACAGATATAGAAAATAAACTAGTGGTCACCAGTGGGGAGGGAGGTACAAACTACTGGATTAAGATAGGCTCAAGGATGTATTGTACAACATGGCGGATAGAGCCAATATTTTGTAATAACTGTAAATGGAAAGCAACCTTTAAACACTGTATATATAAAAACCCTTTCTCTTTACCAGGGATACAGGGAGGTAGGTAGGAAGGAGTCAGATAGCTGGAAAGAAAGAGAAGGGAGAGGAACGAGAAAAAGAAGGAGAGGGACGGGGAGAGAGAGATTGGAGGTGGTGAGGAGGGACAAAAATGCCAAGTTGCCACAAATGTATTACATGGGAACCTTATAAGCATATATCTCAGGAGGTTTTACTTTTTAAGACTAAAACTAAAAATGAGAGCAACATCATTCTGACAATTAAACATTAATACAATTTATAGACAAAATAGACTTTCTAGTCACAGCACAGGGTTGGCAAATGTTTTGTGTAAAGGACACAGAGTAGACACTTTGTGGCCCTGTGGTCTCTGTCATAACCACTCAACGGTGACGTGGTACCGTGAAAGCAGCCACAGACAATACATAAATGTATAAGCATGGCTGGCTGTGGTCCTCTGGCAGTCATTGTGGATCCATGCTAGCAGATAAAATAGTAACTGCTATTCCACTAGCTCAATACATCTTTTGAGTCAAAAGAAGAAATTGTTTTGGGACTCATTTCCATCAACTTCCCAGGGTTAGCAGGCCACACATTTTGTGTTAAGTCAGGAAATGTCATTTTTCTCTTGGAGATGGGAAACTCTGGGGCAGGATTCTTTCCCCCAACTTCTCACTAGTTCCATAAATTTGGATCTTGTATGTCTTTAAAGAAGGGAGGCAACTTTGTACCTCAAGAGAACAAGAGATCAGTGGATTCTGTGCCATCTCTTGGAAGCCCAGAGCAATGATGCTGTGGCCACATGGACGTTCCTTTTCCAGAAACACAGCTAAGAACCTGGGGAAACTGAGATATAATTTGCCCAGAGGACACATGGTCTAGTTTCTGTTCCTGCAAGAATAGCTCATACTGTGGCTTATCATCGTCTCGCTAGAAATATCAACCTTCAAAGAATACTTCGTTAATATATATTTGTGCCTGTGTGTGTCCTTAAGCTCAGTGAAACTCCAGAACAGCCACCAAGTTACAGAACCTAGTTTGCCAACGGAGAAAATAAAGGGTGGGAAAGTTGAGAGAATTTCCCCTTAGGGGATTCCAGAAAAATAGTGTCCTGAGCATATTCTAAGCCATTCAGGCACCATCTCTCTGGCCTTTGTTTTTCCTTTAGCAGAGACGTTAAAATGGAATGACCTCGGTGTCAGATAGGTTAAATTCAAATCACCACGTTGCAGAGATAATCCCTAAAGAGCAAAAAAATATTTCTAAGCTCTAACCATTGGTCTATTCATTTAAAACAGTATTAGATAAAGCAAAATTCTCGCATCAGAAAAGGATCCCACAAGAACCTCAGAGGTGATTTCAATAGGATTTCTGGGCCATGGCAAGTTTAAAGGGTCCCAGTACATCAAGAGAGACATTTCAGAGAAGGATTTTATTTTAGTCACAGCAATGACTCACTGTGAGAACAAACGGGGACAATGGCTGCCTAAGAACCTGGCAGTTATCACAGCAAGGAAGGGACACTTGACACACGGAACCCTTTCATGATAATCTCAACAATGTAATCTGTGCATGTGTGTGGAACTCCACCTCGGAGACGGTGCGCCAAGTTCAGGGGCTGCCCAGAGGACGTGCTGGCTCCAGGACTCCGTAGGTCACACACTTTTACTTTTCCACCAGCTTTCTGCCTCTAAAGATGAGCTAGGAAATTCCTCATCCCGATGACATTTGTTAAAACCTTTCTGAAACTTCGGAAATAGCAACAAACGTCGGAAAAGAAACCTGTATTGTTGGAAAATATTGGAATATGGTACAGATTCTTCCACCAGCCCAAACTCTCTGCCCTATCAGTGGTTGAAATTTCTTTTCTCTATTCTTACAGTCCTGTTCATTTTTTTCCAAGCAGACTTTATATATACAGAGACGTGCACAAAACATAATTGCTTGGCTCGATGAATTTTTTAACAAAGTGAAAACACAAAATTAGCCGGGAGCAAGATAAAAAAGTATTACTAGCACCCCAGAAATCGCCCTTTGGGCCCCGACCCTGGTACGACCCACTCTTCTAACACTGTGGATTGCTTTGTATCAAGATGCTCAACCTGGGATGACCTTCCCCGCAGGGTATTTGGCAACGTCTGGACACACTGTTGGCTGTCAAAACCGGGGAATGGGTGCCACTGGCATTAGTGAACCCAGAGGTGTTGCCATACATCCTACAATGCACAGCACAGCCCCCAACAACGAAGAATCACCTGGCCTCAAGTGTCACTATCGCCAAGGTTGAGAAACCCTGCCTTACAAATGGAATCACACAGGATGTTTCCTGGCTGCTTTTGTTCACCGTGATTTCTGGGAAACCCATCCCCGTGGTTGCATGTGTCACGAGTACATTTATTCTCACTGCTGCGAGGTACTCCCTCACTCACTTCTTTAAAGGTGTGTGTTTTTCTCCAGATTTTCACTTGAAGATCTTTTTCAAAATATGCCGGTCTTTTTCAAAATTTCACATCTTCATACTATGCTTTGCTTTTTGGCACCTTAAAAAAATAAAGTGCTGATATCTTGTGACAAAAAATTAATACCCAGCTTGCTTGTCTGTTTGGCTGAGTGACTGGTTGACTTGTTCTTTGGTTTTTTCATTCCATCAACAACCAATAAGCAGCCACTTCATGCTTTTAGAGGTGCTGGAGGATGTAGAGATGAGTAAGGAACTTACATCCTGGTACTTTTCTTTTTGGGCCAACAGAAGTACCCTCAGGTGCCAGGATGGGGAAGGTCATGCTTGGGAATGGAGTAGGGCTGTGCCGGTGGTTGGTAAGGATGTGAAAAGGATGCCATCCTTGGTTACCTTCTCAAGGTAACATAAGCTTATTTTCATATGGTTTCCTCTTCTGTCTTTTCATTATCTTCTTACAAACCACCTTAAAACTGTTGAAAAGACAACACTTTTGGAGTATGTGCTTAGGGAGAAGCATCACTTGCCACAGTATACCTCTTACCCCCTGGCCACATGCTTCTGAATCTACACATGCATTTTATCTGATAGGCAAAATAATAAAGTCCATTTGGTCTTTCAGTCACTAAATGGCTACAGGGATTCCAAGTTCGCCTGTCCCCGTGTAAATGTTATACGATTTCTTAAAGCAAATCGCCTGGCTGTGATGTCCTAGACCTGGCTTTCTCAACCTCAGCACTACTGACATTTTGGGCCATGAATTATCCACTGTGGGAAGCTGTTCAGTGCACTGTAGGATGTTTAACAGTATCCCTGGCCTCTACCCACTAGATGCCAGTAATACCACCTCCTCTCTCCAGTTGTGACAACCAAAACTGTCTCCAGACACTGCCAAAGGACCCCTGGGTAGGTGAGGCAAAATCATGCCCCGTTGAGAATCACTGTTCTAGTGTACAGGACACATTTCTTTACCAAGCAAAAATGTCCATTATTTCTCTATTAGTAAATAGCCCAGCTTAATAAAATTGTTGGGCTTTGAATGCAAACCGAGGGGATTCGGTATTCATTCTGTTTAAGACACAAAGCAGATTTAGGAACTGGAATAAACACACCAATCAATGAAATCATCATTTGGAGATCAGGCTCAGGACAGCGAAGGCCTGGCTCCAAGGTTGTTTTCTCAGAGGCCTTCGGGATGTTTAAAGGTCGGCTTTGGAAGATAAACCTTTCAATTCACAGCCTCTGTTTTGGCTTGGACTCAGGTTGAGTCTGGGATGGCTGGGAGACTGATATTTTTGGGGCATTTCCCTTCTGCTTAACATTTTGGTAGATAGTGTTTCTATTATGCTTGAATATTCCATCCCAGGACCACGGTTCTCAATGTGGAGGCTACTGACCTTCATAACATCGGTGGTGGGGGTGGGGGGGAAATCAGCTCTTGGTAGATAAGGAAGGAAATGGCTAAAATTTGTTGAACGCTTACTATCTTCCTGGCACTGTGCTAATCACTTTATATGCTTATCTGAGATTAATCCTCACAGCAATCTAATGGGGTAAATATTATTACATGTGAATTATTCCGAACAAGGGAACTGAGGTTAAATAATTTGTTTAAGGAGACGGAGCTAGCACATACTGGAGCTGGAGGTTGAACCTCATTGTGGTGGATTCAAGAAGACTGCAGAAAACAGAAACAGACTCACGGACTTAGAGAACGAACTTACAGGTTACCAAGGGGAAGGGTGGGGGGAGGGACAGACTGGAGTTGGGGATTGACATGTACACACTGCTATATTTAAAATAGAAAACCAACAAGGACCTACTGTGTAACAAGCACAGGGAACTCTGCCCAATACTCTGTAATAACCTAAATGGGAAATTTGAAAAAGAATAGATACATGTATATATACAACTGAATCACCTGGCTGTACACCGGAAACTAACACAACATTGTTAATCAACTATACTCCAATATAAAATTTAAAAAAAATAAAAAGAAGACTGCAGATTCTTTGCCATTTCTCCTTTTGAGAGGTAAGGTTGACGTCCCCTGATCTTGATCCTTCGCTACCTCTGTGATTGGCTGTGATCAACAAAAATGAGGCAGGTCTTAAGAGATCTGCAGTCTCCACTTTTGCTGGTCTTGCAATGTTCCCTCACATTCCTAGCAGCAAGATGCCATGTAAGAAGTTTCATTATCCTGAGGCTTCCATACTGTGAGGAAGCCCAAGTTATTGCGTAGAGAGAGAGAGGCTGCGTGGAGAGGCAGCTAGGTGCCAGAAATGTGAATGAAGGGTTCTTGGACCTTCCAGCCGAACCCGGTTTCTAGCTGAATGAATGACCCCCACTGACACCTTTTGGAGCAATAGCTTCATCCTGCTGAGTGCTGCCGGCATTCCTCACCCACAGAATTGTGAGGAATTAAATGGTTGCTGTTTCAAGCCACTAAATTCTGGGGCAGTGTGTTACACAGCAGTGGATAAGCAAAACATTAGGTTGGCTTGACTCCAACACCTGGTAGTTTACAGGAAGCCTAGAGGGTAGAGGTCGGGGGAAATGGCTTCGTTCTATTGTCACTTACTTATGAGAGTTTCTCATAGGTACCTTCCGTCTCCAGGTCCTCAGCTTCCATGACTGAGGATGGAGTAAGTTCTGCTCCCAGTTCTAAGATTCTACGGCTCTAAACGTGTACACACCTAAATCTATAGAATACGAAGCACTGTCAGTACGTTGGGTCGATTTCTCTGATTCACCAAACTTTCGTTCCAGGAGACTGACAAAGCTTGTATTTGTGATAACTTTCTTTAAAGCTTGTTTTTCTTGTGGGTACCTCCAGAATTCAGAGGTCCCCTTAATAATTTAATGCTGTGGATCTTAGCTAGACAATTAAAGCAATATTTCCCAAACTAGGGAAAAGGTGTTAGGTGAATACGCTTCGATAGTTAATAATTACGTATTCATTTTATGGTTACCTTTCACTTATGGCAAGTGATGCTGGCCTTCCTTTTATGTCAATGATAGAAGTTTTAAGGCAACTTTAAGATAAAATAGTGACTTGATTAAAAGAATATTAAGTAAATAGTCGTACCAATGGCACATAAACATGGCTAAAATAGTGAAGATGGTAGATGAATGACCAAAGGCAAAGAGAGAAAAATGCCACTGCAACATGCATCTGTTTCTTTTTTACCTGATTATTCATAGCTGGCGCTGGCTGTTTTGGCTAATCACACAAGAGGACTACTCTTGGTGTACAAATCATTACTTGCCATGGCAGTAATACCTGTACTATTGAATCTGGTTCAAGACAAAATCCATAGAAAAGAAGAGGCAGCATACAAGGACAGAGAGAGAAAAAAATATTGTGGGATATTACAAGCTCAACCTGGAAAGCAATGGATTTAGGTAGGCATGTTTTGTTTCATTTGGAAAGCCTGAGTGATCATCAATGTGACCGGTCTCGCCTGTGAGGGCTAGTTCACTCCTCTTGGGCAATCTTATCCTGGATGCTACAATTGTTAATCTGGAATTGACTAGTGATTCATCCTTTCAGATTTATAGTAATGTACACATAGAAATAAATCTGCAGATATATATGCATCGAAACCTTCATAGCAGTTACTCCTATGGGTAGGAACTGGCGGACATTCACTGCTTCGTGTTTCAATTTTTACAATGAACATGTATTACATGTCTGAACAGAAAAATTAAAAAGTGACATAATAAAGAAAAATTAAGGTATGTATGTATGTGTATAAATACACCCACGGGTATACCCGTGCACACACCACCCCCCAACATTGGTTCCATTTCAACT